>NC_086100.1:3803469-3885969 GCF_963921235.1 Mobula hypostoma | reverse complement strand
ATCTGCATAGTTACTAATCCAAATTACCACCCCATCATCCAGATCATTAATGTATCTGACAAACAACATTCTACCGTGTACAGATCCCTGAGGCACACTGCTAGTCACCGGCCTCCAATCTGGCAAACAGTTATCCACCACGACACCAGGAATTCTGCAGATGCTGGAAATTCAAGCAACACACATCAAAGTTGCTGGTGTACGCAGCAGGCCAGGCGGCATCTCTAGAAAGAGGTACAGTCGACGTTTCGGGACGTGGGGTCTCTGCTCAAAACGTCGACTGTACCTCTTCCTATAGATGTTGCCTGGCCTGCTGCGTTCACCAGCAACTTTGATGTGTGTTGCCGTTATCCACCACTATTCTCTGGCATCCAGCCACTGTTGAATCCATTTTACTACTTGAATATATAATACCTAACGATTGAACCTTCCTAACTAACCTTCCTTGTGGGACCTAGTCAAGGGCCTTACTGAAGTGCATATAGACAACATCCACCGCTTTACCCTCGTCAACATTCCGAGTAACCTCTTCAAAAAATTCATTAAGATTTGTCAAACATGATATTCCACGTCCTAGGGAATATCCTGTCAGGACGCAGAGACTTATCCACGTTTATATTCCTTAAAAGCGCCAGTACTTCCTCTTCTTTAATCGTCATAGTTTCCATAAATACCCTACTTGTTTCCCTTACCTTACACAATTCAATATCCTTCTTCTTAGTGAATATCGAAGAAGAAAAGAAATTGTTCAGAATCTCCCCCATCTCTTTTGGCTCCGTAGATAGCTGTCCACTCTGATTCTTTAAGGGACCAATTTTATCCCTCACTGTCCTTTTGATATTAATATAACTGTAGAAACCCTGGGGATTTATTTTCACCTTACTTGCCAAAGCAACCTCATATCTTCTTTTAGCTTTTCTAATTTCTTTCTTAAGATTCTTTTTTCCATTCTTTATATTCCTCGATCACCTCATTTACTACCTTCTGCCTATATTTATTGTAGATATCTCTCTTTTTCCGAACAAATTTCCAATTTCCCTTGAAAACCATGACTCTCTCAAAATTCTATTCTTTCCTTTCAACCTAACAGGAACATAAAGATTCTGTACCATCAAAATTTCACCTTTGAATGATCTCTATTTCTCTATTACATCCATCCCATAAAACAAATTGTCCCAATCCACTCCTTCTAAATCCATTCACATTTCCTCAAAGTTAGCCTTTCTCCAATCAAAATTCTCGACCCTGGGTCCAGTCCTATCTTTCTCCATAATTATATTGAAACTAATGGCATTGTGATCACTGGACCCGAAGTGCTCCCCAACAAAACATCTCTGTCACCTGACCTATCTCATCCCCTAAGAGGAGATCCAACACTGCCCCTTCTCTAGTTGGTACCTCTGTGTATTGCTGCAAAAAAATAAAAACTATCCTGCACGTATTTTACAAACTCCAAACCATCCAGCCCTTTTGCAGAATGGGCTTCCAGTCTATGTGTGGAAAATTAAAATCTCCCACAATCACAGCCTTATGCTGACTACAAATATCTGCTATCTCCTTACAAATTTGCTACTCCAATTCCCTCTCCCTATTTTGTTCTTGCTTTATATATAACATGTCTTAAGTTTTTCTTCCATTCTGCTTCTCAATGTCATTTCATGACTCTTGATGGATCTCCGAATCTTTTTCATTAGCTATTTCCAATCTTCAAAGAATCCAAGGTTCATTTTATTATCAAAAAATGTAAGTACATATAACTCTAAGAATTGCCTTCACTAGATAGCCATAAAATACAGAAAGACGGAGAAGTAATATATAAAACCATAGAACCCATCTTCTTTATTATCTTGAGGGATCGATTTTATTTTAGTTTCTTTTCTGTGCTTGATTAAACATACCAGCTCTCTCGATATCCGAGGTTCCTTTACCTTGCCATCCTGTCGTTCCCTCTCACTGCTGTCAGTGCAGTTTGTCTTTAAACACCCTCCACATCTGCGATATGGACTTGCCCTAAAATAGCTGCTCTCAATTAACTCTCTTCAGTTCTTGCTTAATCATTTTATAGTTTGCTAGGTCTCGTTTAATGATCTCAGGCAAGGTCAGTGGCTACCATTTCCATGGTTACCTTAAACTTTATGATGAGCATTTCTCCATGTATTGTCTCCTACTGAATGGTTACTCACCTGATTGTCCTCATTTCCAAAATCAGGTTCAGCATTGTTCCTCCCTTAGTTAGATTCGACATAGTAATTTACACATATGCAGTGTGACTACAAGAGTTGTAAGGAGACTGACAAATCTGCGATGAAGAGACTCCTGAGGCTCGTCCACAATATATGAATCATGAAAAAAATGGATGCATTCTATTTGAGCAACACACATCAAAGTTGCTGGTGTTGTTTGTATTCTATTTGCCTGGATATGAGCTACTCTGGCAATGGTGTAGACTGTGGACACCATCGATATAATAGGAGTTCCTTTGTTTGAATAACTCCACCCTCAACAGTGATATCTTTCAGGAAAATTATGCAACGATTACTGGTAAATCAATTGATTTCTCTTGCCAATGTTATTCCGACAGAAAATCTCTGAGACAACAATCATATCACCAAATATTAAAGCTACTGATGAAGCGTACTGTCACCACTGTAGTTTCCCTCCAGTTGTTGTGCAATCCTGTTTTGAAATGACTGGGGAACGTTCTTGGGAACAGCTTAGTTAATTAAGCCCATCAGCTCTGCTGGGACATAGGCTGTTGACAAAGTTTGCAAGAGCTCTCAGTCCAGGGCCAGTCTTTCAGGTAATCCCTTGGTGTATCCCCTCCCGATATAGATCCTTTCTCCGCCAGGTATAAGGACTTTGTAGTTTCTGTTGCGGTTTCTCTAGCTCTGGGCATTTTCAGGATGGGTTTGCTAAACCAATAACCAACCAATTTTCTTTCGCAGCCGGGCTTGGGAACCTCCATTGCAGCGGTTTGAGAGCAGAAGTTTGCTCATGATTTCACAGCAGGACGAGGGAGATACAACGCCAAGGCTGAGCTTTACGTTGTAAAACGTAATTCGGAATGGGCTTGAGAGTAACGTCCTGATGCTGAAAATGGGATGAAGATTTTTTAAAGTTTAAAGTTTTAAGTTTTTTACACATGGGTTGTGGGTGCCTGGAATGACTTGTCAGGGATGGTGGTGGAGGTTAAAACATTAGGGGTATTTAAGAGCCTCTTGGACAGGCACATGGATGAAAGAAAAATAGAGGGTTACGGGGTAGTGTGGGTTTAGTACTTTTTAAGAAATATATGGGTCGGCACAACATCGACGCCCGAAGGGCCTGTACTGTGCTGTAGTATTCTAGTGTCTAGTGTCTACAGAGCGATTAAACAAATTACCCGAAGGAGTACATGCATAACTATTTTCTAACAGAAATAAAATTCGAAAATTCAGGGTTGCCAAGGGATTTTACAGGCCTTGTGTGGGATTCCGTAAAGGTTAACCTACAGGGTTGAATCGGTGGTGAGGAAGACGAATGTAATGTGAACATTCGTGAGAGGACATGACTATAAGAACAAAGATATAATGGTGTATAATGGTGGTGTTTTATCGGCATTAGACAGGCCGAGCAGACTTGATTGGCCGAATGGTTTAATTCTGCTCTTATGTCTTATGGTCTTATGGTAACGTTAACTTTGTTCCTGTATCGGACATTGCTACCTAACCTGCTCACGATTAGAAGTTTTCTCTGTCGTTGTTTCCTATTTGCAACATGTGTACTGTTCAGATCTCTGGAGGTGGAGAGATATACTTTATTGAGAATGAGCCGAATGGGTACTTAAGGTGGATTATTGGAAGTTAATTTCACTTTATTTAATGTGTTGTGGCAGCATTTTCTGCAATACACTCAGGAATTGTCTCTCACTTTTCAGAATCCCCTTTGCCGCTTGACGAAAATTTCGGAGAAGAATATGACGATATTGAATAATACGCTTGAAGAAATGCGAATTACAATCATTTAGATTGAACATTTTATGGTCAGTTGCAACCACCGTGCAATTTCCCTGTATGTTTTGTAATTCATTTAATGTAAAGTTGTAAATGGAATTCAACCCCCTCTGTGATTTGAAGTGAGACCCTTCCTGAGTGGAAAACAAAGCAAAACTTCTCAACAGTTTGGCAGATGCCAGTGATGCAAAATGTAAAACGGCTTTAAATTGAATGTAGCGCTGTCTGTAAATGTCTCGCATTTTTACACAGCTAATCCTCTAGCACGTTATATTTGGGATGGTTTATTCAACCAATGATGCAGGTTTTCTGACTTTGTTATTTTAATATATGCATCGGTCCTTGAAATATATTTGCTGAAATATGTTTTTCGTCTCTTGATTATTTTTGAATGGATGACCTTCTTAAACCCAACACACCTACTGGAGCATAGGCTGCCGACAGTCCTCTGTCCTGGGCCATGATTTCAAGTAATTCACAGATTAGCCCATCTTGTAGGCGAAGATCCTTCCTCTCCCTGCGATGAGATCTTTGGAGCTTTTGTTGGTGCTTCTTTAGCTCTGAGTTTGTTTACCAAATGGGGTTGCTAACACCATGTCCAACCCTCCTCCTGTCGGAGCCCGGCTTGGGACTCTCCATGTCCTAATGGAGCATAATTGAAATAAGTTCGGCATACCAATAGTATGCATTGATGGATAAAATTGTGAAATATCTTTTCTAGTTTCCAGATGATTGCTATGTCATTCTGCTGTTATTTATTTGTTCACAGCGTCCCCACTTATAAGCCTCAGGATTTCTCTATTCTTTGAGCTACATTAGAATAACAGAGTTTTGAAGATCGTTCTCAAATTTTGCTTTGATAATCAGATATTGATCTACTATTTTAAAAAAACTGGAACTAGTTTACAGTTAAGGTAAATAGAGATGCATATATCTCAAACCGGTCTTTATGAATCACAGCCGGGCTTGCTGTTACCTCTATTTTCTTTCCTCCTGAAGAATCCAGCATCTGTCAACGGACAGAGCATCTTGCATGAATACACGTCATGGTCATGAGGGATGATCTGTCCTACCACATAATTAAATGAACAATACAATAACGTATCCCAAGGTAAATAGAAACAATAATCTCGGTTAATCTTTCAAGCGTTTTAGTTTCATGCCGTTCTAATAAATGACTAATTTTACAGACTGCAGCGTCGATGTTGCCCTCCAGGTTCGCTCGGTGAAAGACAAGCTGGATCGCTTTCACTAGCATGTCATGTGGAGCGCTGCGCATTTGTTCTTGCAGAGCGGAACCTCAGAACACATTCTAAGCACCATTGATTACAGGCCGTGATCGTCAGGGATTTGGGCTTTTTATATGACTGTATTTTTACTGCTTACGTTATTTGATGTGTTATATGTGCTTTGAGCTTGATGTGACTATTGGCACTGTGTTTTGCACCCTGGCCCCGGCGGAACGCTGTTTCTTTTGGCCGTATTCGAGTGTACGGCTGAATGACAGTTAACCATGAACGTGACCCTGAATTTAAATCGGTAACTTCAGTAAATTTCATAATAATGTTTTTTGAAAAACAAGAGCTTCGATAGTGCAGAATTTGTGAAAATTACTAATGCCCTGAAGTGAGGTAAATGACACTTTGGACCCGTCAGGAGGGACATTGCAGTAGTTCACTCGTCGAGTTTCTTTGCAGAGAATAGAGCATTTTCCCAGTGGGAGGACATTAAACCCTTCATTTATCGATAAATAGAAGGAACTACAGGTCGTAATCTCTGAATTGTCACCGGTGCCTCCCGCCATGAGGGTAAGAATGCTGGCATATATTTGATCAATATGCGGCATGTGCCCCATCGAATCTGCAACACATTCTCATCGTGGTTGAGTATAAGAGCAAAGGGGTCCTTCTGCAGCTGTACAGGGCCCTGGTGAGACCACACCTGGAGTACTGTGTGCAGCTTTGGTCTCCAAATTTGAGGAAGGACATTCTTGCTATTGAGGGAGTGCAGCGTAGGTTCACAAGGTTAATTCCCGGGATGGCGCGACTGTCATATGTCGAAAGATTGGAGCGACTGGGCTTGTATACTCTGGAATTTAGAAGGCTGAGAGGGGATCTTATTGAAACATATAAGATTATTAAGGGATTGGACATGCTGCAGGCAGGAAGCATGTTCCCGCTGATGTGTGAGTCCAGAACCAGAGGCCACAGTTTAAGAATTAGGGATAGGCCATTTAGAACGGAGTTGAGGAAAACCTTTTTCACCCAGAGAGTGGTGGATATATGGAATGCACTACCCCAGAAGGCTGTGGAGGCCAAGTCTCTGGATGCTTTCAAAAAAGAGATGGATAGAGCTCTTAAAGATAGTGGAATCAAAGGTTATGGGGATAAGGCAGGAACTGGATACTGATTGTGGATGATCAGCCATGATCACAGTGAATGGCGGTGCTGGTTCGAAGGGCCGAATGGCTTACTCCTGCACCTATTGTCTATTTTCCTTCTCAGCTCCCATCTCTTTCCTTCTGCCCTTATCCCTTCGTGCAATAGTTTTCAATTGGGTTCAATAGGTACATTTAATTTCAGAGAAATCTATACAATCTACATTCTGAAAGTCTTTTTCTTCTCAAACATCTACGAAAGCAAAGAACTGCCCCAAAAACTGAATGACAGTTAAATGTTAAATCCCCTAGCCACCCCCCCCCCCGCCCCCACCAACCCCGCCACCTATGCACTAGAAGTAGCAAGGCAACGACCACCCTCCCACACCAGGAGAAAAAACATCGGCGCCCACACCGAGCACTCAAACGTGCAGCCAGCATTAATAAAGACACAGGCTTACAGCACCCCAAAGACGACACTTTCAGTCAGTATTCGACATACCACAGGCTCACCCCCTCCTTAATAAGGGAAAAGGAGGTGTCCCCGTTTCATAGCGAGAGGGGAGACATAACAAAACAACTCGCCGATTTATGGTGTTAAAAGTCTGTTACGTCGCTTTTCCCGAGCTGAATGCCTTTGGGCACACAGACAACAGTAAACCTACTGCTTCCGATATTCCTGAATCTCCCATGAACCATCAGTCGGCAGCACCAGCCTTGAATCCGCCCGCCTCCAGAGCCACGAAAATCCAGCACCCTGAAGGTACGCGAGTCTTCTAGACCGCGTCCTTTGCATATCGAAAAGCAGCTGGTCATGAGGCCCTGAGAGCGAGTCCCATACGCGCAAAGAACAAAACTCAGAATGTAACTCCACGTCAGGGTCTTCAAAAGAACCTTGAAAGGGAAAAAAATATATCAAAAATAGAAATAAGGCTGTTTCCGAAGATGGGAGAAAAGTACTCGCCGTGTAGCGCCAACATCATTCAGCTCCGCCTCTTCTGGAGGAATCAAGAACTTATCACCCACCGCTTTAAATATACCCAGGGGCATGATCTCCACAGGGGCCTGTAGCAACGAATTCCACAGATTCACCACTCACTGTTGAAGAAATCATTCCTCTCCTCTGTTCTAAAATGAGGTCCCTCTATCCTGAGGTCGTGGCTGGTCGGAGACTCCTCACCATTGGAGACATCCCTCCACATCCACGCTATAGAGGTCTTTCAACATTCGACAGGTTTCAGTGAGGTCATCCCTCATTCCTCTGATTTCCAATTAGTAGAGGCCGCTTTATGAAACAATCATTCCAGTCCCCGGAAACAACAGGAATTCTGCAGATGCTGGAAATTCAAGCAACACACATCAAAGTTGCTGGTGAACGCAGCAGGCCAGGCAGTATCTCTAGGAAGAGGTACAGTCGACGTTTCGGGCCGAGACGCTTCGTCAGGACTAACTCAAGGAAGAGCTAGTAAGAGATTTGAAAGTGGGAGGGGGATGGGGGAGATCCAGAATGATAGGAGGGCTTAATTAGGAAGGGGAAAAAAGATTATGAGAGAAAACTGGCAGAGAACATAAAAACGGACTGTAAAAGCTTTTATAGATATGTAAAAAGGAAAAGACTGGTAAAGACAAATGTAGGTCCCCTGCAGACAGAAACAGGTGAATTGATCATGGGGAGCAAGGACATGGCAGATCAATTGAATAATTACTTTGGTTCTGTCTTCACTAAGGAGGACATAAATAATCTTCCAGAAATAGTAAGGGACAGAGGGTCCAGTGAGATGGAGGAACTGAGTGAAATACATGTTAGTAGGGAAGTGGTGTTAGGTAAATTAAAGGGATTGAAGGCAGATAAATCCCCAGGGCCAGATGGTCTGCATCCTAGAGTGCTTAAGGAAGTAGCCCAAGAAATAGTGGATGCATTAGTGATAATTTTTCAAAACTCGTTAGATTCTGGACTAGTTCCTGAGGATTGGAGGGTGGCTAATGTAACCCCAATTTTTAAAAAAGGAGGGAGAGAGAAACCGGGGAATTATAGACCGGTTAGCCTAACGTCGGTGGTGGGGAAACTGCTGGAGTCAGTTATCAACGATGTGATAACAGCACATTTGGAAAGCGGAGAAATGATTGGACAAAGTCAGCATGGATTTGTGAAAGGAAAATCATGTGTGACGAATCTCATAGAATTTTTTGAGGATGTAACTAGTAGAGTGGATAGGGGAGAACCAGTGGATGTGGTATATTTGGATTTTCAAAAGGCTTTTGACAAGGTCCCACACAGGAGATTAGTGTGCAAACTTAAAGCACACGGTATTGGGGGTACGGTATTGGTGTGGGTGGAGAATTGGTTAGCAGACAGGAAGCAAAGAGTGGGAATAAATGGGACCTTTTCAGAATGGCAGGCGGTGACTAGTGGGGTACCGCAAGGCTCAGTGCTGGGACCCCAGTTGTTTACAATATATATTAATGACTTGGATGAGGGAATTAAATGCAGCATCTCCAAGTTTGCGGATGACACGAAGCTGGGCGGCAGTGTTAGCAGTGAGGAGGATGCTAAGAGGATGCAGGGTGACTTGGATAGGTTGGGTGAGTGGGCAAACTCATGGCAGATGCAATTTAATGTGGATAAATGTGAAGTTATCCACTTTGGTGGCAAAAATAGGAAAACAGATTATTATCTGAATGGTGGCCGATTAGGAAAAGGGGAGGTGCAACGAGACCTGGGTGTCATTATACACCAGTCATTGAAAGTGGGCATGCAGGTACAGCAGGCGGTGAAAAAGGCGAATGGTATGCTGGCATTTATAGCGAGAGGATTCGAGTACAGGAGCAGGGAGATACTACTGCAGTTGTACAAGGCCTTGGTGAGACCACACCTGGAGTATTGTGTGCAGTTTTGGTCCCCTAATCTGAGGAAAGACATCTTTGCCATAGAGGGAGTACAAAGAAGGTTCACCAGATTGATTCCTGGGATGGCAGGACTTTCATATGAAGAAAGACTGGATGAACTGGGCTTGTACTCGTTGGAATTTAGAAGATTGAGGGGGGATCTGATTGAAACGTATAAGATCCTAAAGGGATTGGACAGGCTCGATGCAGGAAGATTGTTCCCGATGTTGGGGAAGTCCAGAACGAGGGGTCACAGTTTGAGGATAGAGGGGAAGCCTTTTAGGACCGAGATTAGGAAAAACTTCTTCACACAGAGAGTGGTGAATCTGTGGAATTCTCTGCCACAGCAAACTGTTGAGGCCAGTTCATTGGCTATGTTTAAGAGGGAGTTAGATATGGCCCTTGTGGCTACAGGGGTCAGGGGGTATGGAGGGAAGGCTGGGGCGGGGTTCTGAGTTGGATGATCAGCCATGATCATAATAAATGGCGGTGCAGGCTCGAAGGGCCGAATGGCCTACTCCTGCACCTATTTTCTATGTTTCTATGTTTCTAAGACAGGAGGGGGAGGGATGGAGCCAAGAGCTGGACAGGTGATTGGCCAAGGGGATATGGGAGGATCATGGGACAGGAGGCCCAGGGAGAAAGACGGGGGGTGGGGTGAATCCAGAGGATGGGCAAGGGGTATAGTGAGAGGGACAGAGGGAGAAAAAGGAGAGAGAGAAAATGAATGTGTGTATATAAATAAATAACGGATGGGGTACAAGGGGGAGGTGGGGCATTAGCAGAAGTTTGAGAAGTCAATGTTCATGCCATCAGGTTGGAGGCTACCCAGACGGAATATAAGGTGTTGTTCCTCCAACCTGAGTGTGGCTTCATCTTGACAGTAGAGGAGGCCGTGGATAGACATGTCAAAATGGGAAAGGGATGTGGAATTAAAATGTGTGGCCACTGGGAGATCCTGCTTTCTCTGGCGGACAGAGCGTAGGTATTCAGCAAAGCGGTCTCCCAGTCTGCGTCGGGTGTCGCCAATATATAGAAGGCCACATCGGGAGCACCGGACGCAGTATATCACCCCAGTCGACTCACAGGTGAAGTGTCACCTCACCTGGAAAGACTGTCTGGGGCCCTGAATGGTGGTAAGGGAGGAAGTGTAAGGGCATGTGTAGCACTTGTTCCGCTTACATGGATAAGTGCCAGGAGGGAGATCAGTGGGGAGAGATGGGGGGGACGAATGGACAAGGGAGTCGCGTAGGGAGCGATCCCTGCGGAAAGCAGAGAGCGGGGGGGAGATGTGCTTAGTTGTGGGATCCCGCTGGAGGTGGCGGAAGTTACAGAGAATAATATGTTGGACCGGAGGCTGGTGGGGTGGTAGATGAGGACCAGGGGAACCCTATTCCAAGTGGGGTGCAGGAGGATGGAGTGAGAGCAGATGTACGTGAAATGGGGGAGATGCGTTTGAGAGCAGAGTTGATGGTGGAGGAGTGGAACCCGCTTTCTTTAAAAAGGGAGGACATCTCCCTCGTCCTGGAATGAAAAGCCTCATCCTGAGAGCAGATGCGGCGGAGACCGAGGAATTGAGAGAAGGGGATGACATTTTTGCAAGAGACAGGGTGAGAAGCGGAATAGTCCAGATAGCTCTGAGAGTCTGTAGGCTTATAGTAGACATCAGTGGATAAGCTGTCTCCAGAGATACAGACAGAAAGATCTAGAAAGGGGAGGGAGGTGTCGGAAATGGACTAGGTAAACTTGAGGGCAGGGTGAAAGTTGGAGGCAAAGTTAATAAAGTCAACGAGTTCTGCATGCGTGCAGGAAGCAGCTCCAATGCAGTCGTTGATGTAGCGAAGGAAAAGTGGGGGACAGATACCAGTATAGGTACGGAACATAGATTGTTCCACAAAGCCAACAAAAAGGCAGGCATCATACATCAAAGTTGCTGGTGAACGCAGCAGGCCAGGCAGCATCTATAGGAAGAGGTGCAGTCGACGTTTCAGGCCGAGACCCTTCGTCAGGACTAACTGAAGGAAGAGTGAGTAAGAGTGAAAAAGGCAGGCATAGCTAGGACCCATATGGGTGCCCATAGCTGCACCTTTAGTTTGGAGGAAGTGGGAGGAGCCAAAGGAGAAATTATTAAGAGTAAGGACTAATTCCGCTAGATGGAGCAGAATGGTGGTAGAGGGGAACTGATTAGGTCTGGAATCCAAAAAGAAGCGGAGAGCTTTGAGACCTTCCTGATGGGGGATGGAAGTATATAGGGACTGGACATCCATGGTGAAAATAAAGCGGTGGGGGCCAGGAAACTTAAAATCATCGAAAAGTTTAAGAGCGTGAGAAGTGTCACGAACATAGGTAGGAAGGGATTGAACAAGGGGGTATAAAACCGTGTCGAGGTATGCAGAAACGAGTTCGGTGGGGCAGGAGCAAGCTGAGACAATAGGTCTGCCAGGACAGGCAGGTTTGTGGATCTTGGGTAGGAGGTAGAAACGGGAAGTGCGAGGTGTGGGAACTATAAGGTTGGTAGCAGTGGATGGGAGATCCCCTGAGCGGATAAAGTCGGTGATGGTGTGGGAGACAATGGCCTGGTGCTCCTTAGTGGGGTCACGATCGAGGGGTAAATAAGAGGAGGTATCCGCGAGTTGTCGCTGTGCCTCGGCAAGGTAGAGGTCAGTACGCCAGACTACAACTGCACCCCCCTTATCGGCGCTTTAATAGTAAGGTTAGGATTAGTGCGGAGGGAGTGGAGAGCAGAGCGTTCGGAAGCCTCTTCCTATAGATGCTGCCTGGCTTGCTACGTACACCAGCAACTTTGATGTGTGTTTCTTGAATTTCCAGCATCTGCAGAATTCCTGTTGTCTGCGCTCGTATGCCCTTTTCTGGACTCCCTGCTTCGTCAGCACCACCTACTCTTCCACCTATCTTCGTGTCGTCTGCAACCTTGATCATCAATTTCATCATCCAAATCATTCGTATGCAAAGTGAAAAGTAGCTGTCCCAAACCTGAGCCCTGCTGAACACCAACCAGCAAAGGAGGCCTTAGTTCACACACGTTGCTTCCTGCCAATCAGTCAATCGTCTATCCATGCCAGCATCTTTCCTTCAATACAACAGCCACATGTGCAGCAAATTGTCAAAGGCGTTCTGAAAATCCAAAGAAACAACATCCACTGATTTGTCTCTCTTAATTCTTATTTTCTCACAGAATTCCAACAGATTTGTCAGGCAAATTTTGCCTTTCAGTAAACCATGCTGCCATTGACTTATTGTATCATGTGCATTCAAACACTCCGTAACCTCATCCTTAGACAAATTGGAAGAACGGGCAAAAAGTTAGCAGATGGAATCCAATGTTGGGAAATATATGATAAAGCATTTTGGAAAAACAAGGTGTAATAGTACGGACTATCATCTAAGTAGGTAGAAGGTTGAAACATCAGCGGTGCAGAGGGACAGGGGTCCTCGTGCAAAACTCCCAGAATGTTCATTTAGAGGTTGAGTCTGTGGTAAAGAAATCAAATGTAATGTTGGTATTTATTTCAACGGGAATAGAATATAAAAACAAAAGATAATGCTGGGCCTTCATAAGACACTAAAGGAGTATTATCAGCAGCTTCGAGCTCCGTATCTCTGAAAGGATGGGTTGTCATTGGAGAGTGCCCAGAGGAGGTTCACGGGGATGTTTTCGGGAATTAAAGGGTTAACATATGAGGAGCGGAAAGCAGTTTTGGGGATGTACTCACTGGAATTTAGAAGATTGTGGGGTGGGGATCCCATTGAATCTTACCGAATGGTGAAAGGTCCAGATAGGGCGGATGTGGAGAAGATGTGGTGGTATCCAGAAATAGAGGGCACAGCCTCAAAATTGAGGGGGCGACCCTTTAGAACGCAGGTAACTAGGAATCTTGTAGCCAAAGAGTAGTAAATCAGTGCAATGCTCTGCCACAGCCAGCGGTGGAGGACAAGTCCATGCGTATAGTAAAGGCGGAAGTTGATCGTTTCCGAATCGGTCAGCCATCAAAGGGTCTATCGAGAAGGCTGGTATATGGGGTTGAGTGGGATCCAGGATCACCCATGATGAATTGGCGGGGCAGATTTGATGGACAGAATGGCCTAATTCTGCCCCTTTGCCTTGTGGTCTGATGGTCTTATAGTGCACTGCGACATCTTCCCAACCACAGAAGTCAGTCTAGCTTACTTTCTTCTGCCTACCTCCGTTCGTGAACAGTGGAATGATCCATACGCATTTGTCTAGTCAGACGGAACGATTCCACAGTCGAGAGATTTATTAAAGATCATTACTGATGACTGACCAATCTCTTCAGCTAGCGCTTTCAAAACGCTAAGTTCTAGTCCATTTGATCCAGATGACCTATCTATCTTCAGACCGTTCAGCTTTCCAAGCACCTTCTCCTTTGGAACAGCAACAACGTACATTTCTGACCAAAGCTATTGCCGAGTTTCTGACGTGCTGCTAGTGTATTACCCAGTGAAGACTGACGCAAATTGCTTATGTAGCCCCCCTGGCCACCCTTAGGGTCGCTCGGCTCGCTGTCGTCTAGGAAAACAGCTCTCGGCCCCGCCAAACTAGGTAATCAGTTTGTGTGGATGCTGTGTGATGTACCCCACCCCGCCCAAATAACAGACAATACACCAGATGCGATTAAATGATTTACAGTTTATAGATATTACTGAAACTATATAATTAATAGAGAATAAAATATAAAAGGAAAATAAAAGGCGCCATACTTATCCAAGTTCAATCTCTTCGTGCACAAAACAGTTGGAGCTCAGGACCCTTCTTCTTCACCCTGCGACCCCCATCGGACCACCTCGACCGGCCGCCTGGGACCAACAACGGTGGTCGACCAAACGCTCCACACGAGTCCGTCTCCGTCTCCCTGCCGAATGCCCTCCTCGGGGTCCGACCCCGTTAGCGGAGTCACAGCACCTGGTCCATTCTCTGTCTCGCTCTCCCGCCTTCTGCCCCGAAACCCCGCGCATACAAATCTTCCAGATACACCAAAATCATAACAACTATCCCAATTGGTTAATAGCACCCTGCTGCCTGTACTAACCCAAGCAAATGTCTAGCTGGAGACTTTCTCAGCACTTAACATAACAAAGAAGCCATTTTAACTAGCCTACGCAGTAACATAAAAGACGAAACCCCCTTACACTCTCCACCCACCAAATAAAGTCATGTCCTCATGATTTCTGAATAACTCGCCAACCAGTTCTGCAGACACACAACACACACATACACAGATACACACAGTGACAGTGCTCCCCAAACAGTGGACCTTACGCCCGCCCCACGGGCGCTACATAGGCCAACGTATCTGGGAGCTTCTCAAACCTCCGAGACCTCCGTACCCCCTCACCTAAACCCAAAAGGCTCAGACACTACTAGGGATACCTCGGGCCTGCCTGCCAACTCCTCTCTCACTCAGGCCACCACTACAGCTCGGAGCCCCCTGTCCCGTGTCCCCGCCCCGCTCCGGGGCCCCGCCTCTCCTCCTTCCTGATCCTGCCGTAACTCAGACTGCCCACAGCTAGCCCTCCCCACTACACCTGACTCAGTGGGAGAAGGGCCAAAGGTCTCTTCCTCAATCACGGGGAAGTTAGCGAAAGGCAGCATGTACCACATGTGCAGCACATCATCCTTCGAATCCGTATTCTTCCTCATTCCCTCGATCGGTAGCTGCTGTTTGAGTTTCTCCATACTGAAACATTTAGCCAGGGCTACCCCTTCAGCCTCCTGCAGTCGAGACGTCAGCTTCTTCGGGGGCTCCTTCAACTCTCACCACAGCCTCCGCAGTTCTGACTCAGGGTTCTTGGTCATCTCAATCTGGGACGCAGTTACCCCACCAGCTTCTTCCACCCTGACCTGAAAAGCAGCAGTTAAAGAATGTTCAGCTTCCAGTTTTTTCTTCCTGTTGACGTCTTCCAGGTCAACTTTCAGTTTTTCCACTCTTTTCTGAATCGACGTCTTGAGTTTCTGCTGATCCCTTCGAAGGTGGGTCATTATTTCTTCTCGCTGGATTATTTCATCAATACATGACCACAGTGTCGGCTCGGAATTCCGTTGCTCCTTCTCCACGTTGACGAGCGTGAATTCCAAGCCTGCAATGGTCGTCCCACAAGTGCGGCACTCAGTCTCCGGCCGGCATTTCTGAGTACTCAGTTCAGCGGTGCAAATCCCCTCTCTCCCCTGTGTCTCATTCAGATTGACGACCTGGGTTTCCATCGCCCGGTCCAGCATCGTCTGTTCCAACACCAGGAAGTTCAACTGGTATGTCGGGTCATTTTTCTCACATTGCACCAAACTCCTCTGGCCAAAAACTCCTCCACATTTGACACTTCGCTTCGGTCGCCCGGGCTCAGCCACTCGCCTCGCATCATAGTCCCCCCAGGCGAATCCAAGCTCTAGGCGGTCATCCACATACGCCAAAACTCCACACACCTTCATTTCCCCCATGGTCTTCCTCATGCCCCGCGGGAAGGATGCGGGGGCTCCGGATATGCCCTTGTGCATCTCTTCGGATCGGAAGAATCCTAGGGAACTAATAACTGCCGTCTTCGGCTCAACAGCCGCACTCCTCGGGATCTGGGAACATCCACTCCTCAGATCCAGCACATTAAACCACGTCGCATAATCCACACACACGCTGCCTTCATCTTCCACTGCGCCAGGGTCCAGTTGCCGCGACCCCTCTCTCACTGAGGTGCCTTCAGCGGTCAACTCCCCTCCCTCGTGGTAGTTCGGAGCATCTACTAAGAGGGTTTCACCCTCAGCTACTTCCCCCAGGCTGTACCACAGCTGGGTCTCGTTTAAATTCGGTACTGGCTCAAGGCTGCTACACACGTCCTCAGAAGCAACTCGAAACACTGGGTGCCCAGACAATGACCCCATGAACTCCAGGGTCATTAACCAATCATCGTCTTCTGGATTACTACTGGCACTAGTACCCAAAGTCTCCGGTGCCCTTGCGGTTGTCTAGGGTAAATGCTTCAGACACCGGTTGTAAAACGAACTGTACAACAACTTGACCCGCGCCCCGGGGTCGAGGATGGCTTTAGCATCGCTTCCCTCTATCCATAGCGACACCCTGGGGCGTGGTCCCTCTAAGCCTTCAGGAATAGGGTCTTTTCCTTGCGGAAGTTGATTGGTACAGTGCTGGGAACGTTCTTCCCCAGAGACCCCAACCGTTCCCCCACTGGGCCTCCACTAAGTTTCCCGACACCTCGCTGATCAGCTGAACCACTGAAGGAGGGGCTGATCCCCTGAAATGATCCCCCTGGCACTGCAAGCAATTTAGCCGCCCTCCTAGCCGGAGAAAACACACTGAAAACTTTCCCCCCTCTTTCAAATAACTGCCTGCTGTCACCACGGTCTAAGTGAACCTGACAGCTCTAACACCGTCACCAGCCCGCCTACTCAAACTTTCAATCAATCCCTGTCGCTCTCCCTCAACCGAGCACTGCCACTCATCTAACAACTGAGAGATCCGCTCCGCCCCTATTGGGGTGGACACTATCCCAAATGCCAGGCGGAGCCTGCCAGAGCGAGAACATTTATTCGCACACACTACCTCCAAATCAGACCACTCCTTCCTCTCTCTCCCAACCGCATGGACAGCGCCGAGTGCCACCCCCAACTCGTCAATGCCAGCTTGAACTCGAACAAAGACCTCACCCACCACGCATGCAGCAATAATCAGCAAATAACCCACAGAGCCACACATTACTGATTTAAATAGGGCACCCACACAGCATATCAGCAGACTCAATCCCGGACAAAGCCCACACAATATAGCTGCCCCCCGACCCCCGGCCACCCCCAGGGTCGCTCGGCTCGCTGTCGTCTAGGGAAACAGCCTCGGCCCCGCCAAACTGGGTAATTAGTTTGTGTGGATGCTGTGTGAGGTACCCCACCCCGCTCAAATAACAGACAATACACCAGGTACGATTAAATGATTTACAGTTTATAGATATTACTGGAACCATATAATTAATAGAGAATAAAATATAAAAGGAAAATAAAAGGCGCCATACTTATCAAAGTTCAATCTCTTCGTACACAAAACAGTTGGAGCTCAAGGACCTTCTTCTTCACCCTGCGACCCCCTCGGACCACTTCGACCGGCCGCCTGGGGCCAACAACGGTGGTCGACCAGACGCTCCACATGAGTCCGTCTCCGTCTCCTCGCCGAACGCCCCGCTCGGGGTCCGACCCCGTTAGCGGACTCACAGCACCTGGTCCATTCTCTGTCTCGCTCTCCCGCCTTCTGCCCCAAAACCCCGCGCATACAAATCTTCCAGATACACCAAAATCATAACAACTATCCCAACTGGTTAATAGCACCCTGCTATCTGTACTAACCCAAGCAAATGTCTAGCTGAAGACTTTCTCAGCACTTAACATAACAAAGAAGCCATTTTAATTAGCCTACGCAGTAACATAAATGACGAAACCCCCTTACACTTAGTAAGATCATGCGTCATTTCTTGGTCCTCTATTACAAACTCTCATCATCATAGAAACATAGAAACATAGAAAATAGGTGCAGGAGTAGGCCATTCGGCCCTTCGAGCCTGCACCGCCATTTATTATGATCATGGCTGATCATCCAACTCAGAACCCAGCCTTCCCTCCATACCCCGTGACCCCTGTAGCCACAAGGGCCATATCTAACTTCCTTTTAAACATAGCTAATGAACTGGCCTCAACAGTTTGCTGTGGCAGAGAATTCCACAGATTCACCACTCTCTGTGTGAAGAAGTTTTTCCTAACCTCGGTCCTAAAAGGCTTCCCCTCTATCCTCAAACTGTGACCCCTCGTTCTAGACCTCCCCAACATCGGGAACAATCTTCCCGCATCTAGCCTGTCCAATCCCTTTAGGATCTTATACGTTTCAATCAGATCCCCCCTCAATCTTCTAAATTCCAACGAGTACAAGCCCAGTTCATCCAGTCTTTCTTCATATGAAAGACCTGCCATCCCAGGAATCAATCTGGTGAACCTTCTTTGTACTCCCTCTATGGCAAGGATGTCTTTCCTCAGATTAGGGGACCAAAACTGCACACAATACTCCAGGTGTGGTCTCACCAAGGCCTTGTACAACTGCAGTAGTACCTCCCTGCTCCTGTACTCGAATCCTCTCGCTATAAATGCCAGCATACCGTTCGCCTTTTTCACCGCCTGCTGTACCTGCATGCCCACTTTCAATGACTGGTGTATAATGACACCCAGGTCTCGTTGCACCTCCCCTTTTCCTAATCGGCCACCATTCAGATAATAATCTGTTTTCCTATTTTTGCCACCAAAGTGGATAACTTCACATTTATCCACATTAAATTGCATCTGCCATGAGTTTGCCCACTCACCCAACCTATCCAAGTCACCCTGCATCCTCTTAGCATCCTCCTCACTGCTAACACTGCCACCCAGCTTCGTGTCATCCGCAAACTTGGAGATGCTGCATTTAATTCCCTCATCCAAGTCATTAATATATATTGTAAACAACTGGGGTCCCAGCACTGAGCCTTGCGGTACCCCACTAGTCACCGCCTGCCATTCTGAAAAGGTCCCGTTTATTCCCACTCTTTGCTTCCTGTCTGCTAACCAATTCTCCACCCACACCAATACCTTACCCCCAATACCATGTGCTTTAAGTTTGCACACTAATCTCCTGTGTGGGACCTTGTCAAAAGCCTTTTGAAAATCCAAATATACCACATCCACTGGTTCTCCCCTATCCACTCTACTAGTTACATCCTCAAAAAATTCTATGAGATTCGTCAGACATGATTTTCCTTTCACAAATCCATGCTGACTTTGTCCGATCATTTCACCGCTTTCCAAATGTGCTGTTATCACATCCTTGAAAACTGACTCCAGCAGTTTCCCCACCACCGACGTTAGGCTAACCGGCCTATAATTCCCCGGTTTCTCTCTCCCTCCTTTTTTAAAAAGTGGGGTTACATTAGCCACCCTCCAATCCTCAGGAACTAGTCCAGAATCTAACGAGTTTTGAAAAATTATCACTAATGCATCCACTATTTCTTGGGCCACTTCCTTAAGCACTCTAGGATGCAGACCATCTGGCCCTGGGGATTTATCTGCCTTCAATCCCTTCAATTTACCTAACACCACTTCCCTACTAACATGTATTTCGCTCAGTTCCTCCATCTCACTGGACCCTCTGTCCCTTACTATTTCTGGAAGATTATTTATGTCCTCCTTAGTGAAGACAGAACCAAAGTAATTATTCAATTGGTCTGCCATGTCCTTGCTCCCCATAATCAATTCACCTGTTTCTGTTTGCAGGGGACCTACATTTGTCTTTATCAGTCTTTTCCTTTTTACATATCTATAAAAGCTTTTACAGTCCGTTTTTATGTTCTCTGCCAGTTTTCTCTCATAATCTTTTTTCCCCTTCCTAATTAAGCCCTTTGTCCTCCTCTGCTGAACTCTGAATTTCTCCCAGTCCTCAGGTGAGCCACTTTCTCTGGCTAATTTGTATGCTACTTCTTTGGAATTGATACTATCCCTAATTTCTCTTGTCAGCCACGGGTGCACTACCTTCCTTGATTTATTCTTTTGCCAAACTGGGATGAACAATTGTTGTAGTTCATCCATGCAACCTTTAAATGCCTGCCATTGCATATCCACCGTCAATCCTTGAAGTGTCATTTGCCAGTCTATCTTAGCTAATTCATGTCTCATACCTTCAAAGTTACCCCTCTTTAAGTTCAGAACCTTTGTTTCTGAATTAACTACGTCACTCTCCATGTTAATGAAGAATTCCACCATATTATGGTCACTCTTACCCAAGGGGCCTCTCACGACAAGATCGCTAATTAACCCTTCCTCATTGCTCAAAACCCAGTCCAGAATAGCCTGCTCTCTAGTCGGTTCCTCGACATGTTGGTTCAAAAAACCATCCCGCATACATTCCAAGAAATCCTCTTCCTCAGCACCTTTACCAATTTGGTTCACCCAGTCTACATGTAGATTGAAGTCACCCATTATAACTGCTGTTCCTTTATTGCACACATTTCTAATTTCCTGTTTAATACCATCTCCGACCTCACTACTACTGTTAGGTGGCCTGTACACAACTCCCACCAGCGTCTTCTGCCCCTTAGTGTTACGCAGCTCTACCCATATCGATTCCACATCTTCCCGGCTTATGTCCTTCCTTTCTATTGCGTTAATCTCTTTTTTAACCAGCAACGCCACCCCACCTCCCCTTCCTTCATGTCTATCCCTCCTGAATATTGAATATCCCTGAACGTTGAGCTCCCATCCCTGGTCACCCTGGAGCCATGTCTCTGTGATCCCAACTATATCATAATCATTAATAACAATCTGCACTTTCAATTCATCCACCTTATTACGAATGCTCCTTGCATTGACACATAAAGCCTTCAGGCGCTCTTTTACAACTCTCTTAGCCCTTTTTAATGCTTGCCCTGGATTTGTCGGCCTGCCACTTTTACTTTTCCCCTTTGTACTTTTTGCTTCTACGCTCACTTTACACCCCTCTGTCTCTCTGCACTGGTTCCCATCCCTCTGTTGTGAACTAACCTCCTCACACCTAGCCGCTTTAATTTGATTCCCACCCCCCAACCATTCTAGTTTAAAGTCACCTCAGTAGCCCCCGCTAATCTCCCTGCCAGGATATTGGTCCCCCTAGGATTTAAGTGTAACCCGTCCTTTTTGTACAGGTCACACCTACGCCAAAAGAGGTCCCAATGATCCAAAAACTTGAATCCCTGCCCCCTGCTCCAATCCCTCAGCCACGCATTTATCCTCCACCTCATCGCATTCCTACTCTCACTGTCGCGTGGCACAGGCAGTAATCCCGAGATTACTACCTTTGCGGTCCTTTTTCTCAACTCCCTTCCTAGCTCCCTATATTCTTCTTTCAGGACCTCATCCCTTTTCCTACCTATGTCATTGGTACCTATATGTACCAGGACCTCTGGCTCTTCACCCTCCCACTTCAGGATATCTTGGACACGATCAGAAATATCCCGGACCCTGGCACCAGGGAGGCAAACATCAGGTGCCGTGCCCAGTTTGAGCTTTGACTGCCATGGCCCACACACTCCTGTTTCGGGTCAAGTGGGTCAATTCATCGGTATTCATTTCCAGTTCTCTGACTGCTCTCTCCATCCTCATTTGTCTTTGCCTTCCTATTTCTTTTTTCCCTTCGTCTTTCCCATATTTACCATGCATTCTAACGCCTCTTTATTAATCACTTGTCCAATGAAGTTACGTTGCCTTTTCATGATCTCATGCATTATTTCTCTTTTTGTTCTTGCTCTGTTCATGACATCCTCGTTTGATATTCGTTTTGTCCATGATATTCTTTGCATCCTCCTCAAAAACCACATCTCTGTTCCTTCAACAAACAACAGGAATTCTGCAGATGCTGGAAATTCAAGCAACACACATCAAAATTGCTGGTGAACGCAGCAGGCCAGGCAGCATCTCTAGGAAGACGTACAGTCGACGTTTCAGGCCGAGACCCTTCTGCTCCTTCAATTCGTTTCCTCATGTGACTAGATATTGTCCAACATTCTGATCCATGTAACATAAATGGATAAACGTAACACTTCAGTACTCTGAGGTGGGTTGTCATGCCTAGTTTAGTTTTGGTCAGTATACTCTTCATTCTCGTAAAGGTGTCTTTTGCCATCCCTATTCTTCTTTTGATGTCCATGTCGCACCTGCCATCTGATGTCACCCAGCTTCCTAAATAGCAAAAGTTCTGTACTTGTTTTATGTCTTCCCTTTTATTTTCAGCCTGCAGATAGGATTCTCCTTCTTTTGGGATATCACCATACATTCGGTCTTTTTGCAATTGATAGATAGGCCTATTTTCGCACTTTTTCCAACAATATATCAATTAAGTTTTGTATTTCTTCCTCTGCACTTGCATTTAACACAGTGTCATCTGCATATCTGAAATTATTGATGTTTTCACCACCAACTTTGATTCCCAAGATGTCTCTTATTTTTTGTAATATTGTTACACTGTACACATTAAAAAAATCAGGGGAGAAACCACACTCTTGCCTAACTCCTCTCTTGATTTTCTTAAACTGACTCACTTCTCCATCTATTCTTACAGTGACGCTTGTTCCCAGTACAGATTTCGGAAAGCAGCCAGTGCATGAGTGGGCCAGTGAAGGAGTGGAGCTTTGAGGCTTTGACTCGAGAGGTTTCGACGAGAAGAGGCGGAGGACAAGCTTACTCGCAGTTAGTTTTTACAATGTCTCCTGAGACGGTGATGTGCCTCTCATGTGAGATGTGGCAGTCTTGGGGGAACTCCCCTCTCCCGCAGAGTCACATCTGCCAGATGTGCATATGGCTGGGCGATCTGGAAGACCGTGTAAGGAATCTGGAGCAGCAGCTGGATGACCTTCGACTCATAAGGGAGAATGAGGCAGTCATAGATGAGAGCTACAGGGAGGTAGTCACACCTAGGCTGTCGGAAGCAGGTCGTTGGGTGACAGTCAGAGGGGGGAAAGCAAAGCTGAGCAGACAGGTAGTGCAGAGCACCCTATAGCCATTCCCCTGAATAATAAGTTTACCGTCCTGGATACTGTTGGCGGGGACGACCGACCAGGCGTGAGCCACGGTGGCAGGACCTCCGGCACTGAGTCTGACCCTGTGGTGCAGAAGGGTGGGACGGAGAAGAGGAGAGCTGTCGTCATTGGAGACTCTATAGTCAGGGGAGCAGACAGGAGATTTTGTGGACGTGAGAAGGACACCCGCATGGTTTGTTCCCTCCCGGGTGCCACGGTCCGGGATGTCTCTGACCGGGTGCACGACATCCTGGTACGAGAGGGAAAGCAACCAGAAGTCGTGATACATGTCGGGACCAACGACATAGGCAGGAAGAGGGATGAAGTCCTGAAGTGTGAGTTTCGGGAACTAGGCAGAAGGCTGAAGAACAGGACCTCAAGGGTGGCGCTCTCAGGATTGCTGCCAGTGCTACGTGACAGAAATGGTAAGAATTGGAGGAGATGGCAGTTCAATGTGTGGCTGAGGAGTTGGTGCAGGGAGCAGGGTTTTAGATTTTTAGATCATTGGGATCGCTTCTAGGGAAGGTGGGACCTGTACAGATTGGATGGGTTGCACCTGAACTCGAGGGGGAGCAATATCCTTGCAGGTAGTTTTGCTAGCGTGGTTCGGAAGGGTTTAAAATCATTTGCAAGGGGAATGGGACCCAGAGTGATAGAGCAGTGAAAGAAGTGCATGGAGAAAAGCCAGATCTAACCTACAGAGAGGCTTTGAGGAAAGAGAAGCAGAATAAACGGTGTAAAGACAGTAAGGTAGAAGGGCTGAAATGTGTGTATCTCAATGCAAGAAGCATCAGGAACAAAGGCAATGAACTGAGAGCTTGGATACATACATGGAATTATGATGTAATGGCTATTACAGAGAATTGGCTGGCACCAGGGCAGGAATGGATTCTCAATATTCCTGGATTTCAGTGCTTTAAAAGGGATAGAGAGGGCGGAAAAAGGGGAGTAGGGGTGGCATTACTGGTCAGGAATACTATTACAGCTACAGAAAGGGTGGGTAATGTAGCAGGATCCTCTTTTGAGTCAATATGGGTGGAAGTCAGAAACAGGAAGGGAGCAGTTACTCTATTGGGGGTATTCTATAGGCCCCCTGATAGCAGCAGAGATACAGAGGAGCAGATTGGGAGGCGGATTTTGGAAAGGTGCAAAAACAACAGGGTTGTTATCATGGGTGACTTTAACTTCCCTAAAATTGATTGGCACATTATTAGTTCCAATGGTTCAGACAGGGCAGAGTTTGTTAAGTGTGTCCAGGACGGATTTCTGTCACAGTATGTGGACAGGCCGACTGGTGGGAATGCCATTCTAGATCTAGTATTTGGTAATGAACCGGGTCAGGTCACAGATCTCTCAGTGGGTGAGCATCTGGGGGACAGTGACCACCGCTCCCTGGCCTTTAGCATTATCATGGAAAAGGATAGAATCAGAGAGCACAGGAACATTTTTAATTGGGGAAAGGCAAATTATGAGGCTATAAGGCTAGAACTTGCAGGTGTGAATTGGGATGATGTTTTTGCAGGGAAATGTACTATGGACATGTGGTCGATGTTTAGAGATCTCTTGCGGGATGTAAGGGATAAATTTGTCCCGGTGAGGAAGATAAAGAATGGTAGGGTGAAGGAACCATGGGTGACAAGTGAGGTTGAAAATATAGTCAGGTGGAAGAAGGCAGCATACATGAGGTTTAGGAAGCAAGGATCAGATGGGTCTACTGAGGAATATAGGGAAGCAAGAAAGGTGCTTAAGAAGGGGCTGAGAAGAGCAAGACGGGGGCTGAAGAAGGCCTTGGTGAGTTGGGTAAAGGAAAACCCCAAGGCATTCTTCAATTATGTGAAGAAAAAAAGAATGACAGGAGTGAAGGTAGGACCAATTAGAGATAAATGTGGGAAGATGTGCCTGGAGGCTGTGGAAGTGAGTGACGTCCTCAATGAATACTTCTCTTCGGTATTCACCAATGAGAGGGAACTTGATGATGGTGAGGACAATATGAGTGAGGTTGATGTTCTGGAGCATGTTGATATTAAGGGAGAGGAGGTGTTGGAGTTGTTAAGATACATTAGGACAGATAAGTCCCCGGGGCCTGACGGAATATTCCCCGGGCTGCTCCACAAGGCGATAGAAGAGATTGCTGAGCCTCTGGCTAGGATCTTTATGTCCTTGTTGTCCGTGGAAATGGGTACCGGAGGATTGGAGGGAGGCGAATGGGGTTTTTGGATGTGAGTGTTGGAGTGACTGAGACTATTGACCCACCAGTTTTGATCTGCCCGGATCCGGTTGAAAAGGATGGAACTTCTGTCGGGCGATATGTCACCGCTATTTTCAAATGGAATAGAGGTCCTGACATCACAACATTAATTTGAAAACTGTGGTATTAGTGATGGGTTGATAAATTTCAAAGTCACTAGGGCATGACTATTTTTGGTTGGGGAAGAGTGTAACCCTGGTTCAGATTTTTACTGCTGTGCTGTAGGTATTTCATTTGAGAGCTCCGTAGAGTAGTCTGTTCTGCTTTTAGCATGAGTGGGTTTCAGCTAAAGGCAAAGGGCTATGTTGTTCAAGTTAGGAATGTTGTGTCAGACTGTGGGTCCAGCATGTGAGTTGAAGACAACTTTCTTTTTTTCTATTAACTGTTTGATTAACCTGAAACTTGTAAATATGCTTTCTTTAAAAATGTATGCAGCATACGATCTGTTATTTCTTGCCGACGGCAAATTACATGGGGGCAGTATTCGCACATATTCGGTTTCGGATAGTGGAGACATCCCAACTTCTCACTTTTGCTGGGACCCAAGTCATAGCGGGGTTTGAAAAAGGTGCTTTTCTCACCACAGAGTCCAGTGGTTGTCAGCAAGAGGCAATGGTTGTTAAAAACTGCAGAGCACTGAAGTCCCCAGGCCGATCTCCAAACAGCAAAACACGGGCTCCAACAATCCCAGAATCACCTCCAAGATGAGAAACAAACATAAATGACTTTGAAAAACTGGGAGAACTGCTTCCATGATCTATCCAGAAGATGATGACCAAAGGAACGTTGTACGCAGGCACCGTCTTTCCCCACAAATCTCATCCATTTCCAAAGCTCCCCACATTCCTATAAACGTCCACAATCAGAATCAGGTTTAATATCATAGTACAAGTTATAAACCATGCAGTTTAGCAGCAGCAGCAAATTGCTATATATATATATTCCCCATGGCTGTGCTTGTGGAGTTCAGCCACTGTGGTGGTCCTAAATGGAAATATTTAATTTTTCCAATTGGAGCTGCACGCAAAGAGTCACCACTTATTGGTGCTAATTTGGCAAGTTTCCCGGCAATCCCAGCACTCGGCCATACACCAGGGGAAATTTACAGTGGTCAAGTAATCATGCAAGCTGCACACCATTGGAAAGAAACTAGAGTACCCACGCAATCACATGGTAAACATCTGGATCTCAGGCCTCCGCTCTGCTCTCAAAGCCCAGTGAAGTGGGCAGATGACAAAGAACTTCCATGGATGTCGGGCTGTCCCAGGCTCTTCGCTCCGAAGATTTGCTGCCCATGCGAGCACGAGGATAGTGAGTCGGGGTCCAATTCTTTACTGACTTCGAAGTTCGAGTCTGGAGTTCGGGTCCCATCATCTGTGCATCTGGAGGTTGATACCAAGATCGAATCTTGAGGGAGGAAAGGAACTTGTTTTCTTGGTGCCTTTTTGTTGCCCGTTGTCTTCTATTGTGTTGTGTTCCTTTCTGCTCTGCTGAGCATTCCGGACATGCTACTTGGCACTAGAACTTGTGCGGCTCTTGGGGGAAGCCCCAGGACATCCTTGGTGTTGGTTTGTAATGTAAACGATGATGTACCTGTGAAAAAGAAATCGGAATCTCAATCTTTCAACATTGAGCACATCTACTGGAAGCGCTGTTGCAGGAAAGCAGCGTCCTTCACCAGGAACGCCACCATCCAGACCATGCTCTCGTCTCGCTACTCCCATCAGGAAGAAGAACAGGAGACTCGGGACTCACACCACCAGGTTCAGGAAAAGTTTTTACCTCTCAAACATCAGGCACTTTAACCAGAGGGGATTAACTTAATTCAACTTCACTTAACCCATTATTGAAACATAGAAACATAGAAAATAGGTGCAGGAGTAGGCCATTCAGCCCTTCGAGCCTGCGCCGCCATTCAGTACGATCATGTCTGATAGAACCATAGAACCATAGAAACTACAGCACAGAAACAGGCCCTTTGGCCCTTCTTGGCTGTGCCGAACCATTTTCAGCCTAGTCCCACTGACCTGCACACGGACCATATCCCTCCATACACCTCCCATCCATGTATCTGTCCAATTTATTCTTAAATGTTAAAAAAGAACCCGCATTTACCACCTCGTCTGGCAGCTCATTCCATACTCCCACCACTCTCTGTGTGAAGAAGCCCCCCCTAATGTTCCCTTTAAACTTTTCCCTCCTCACCCTTAACCCATGTCCTCTGGTTTTTTTCTCCCCTTGCCTCAGTGGAAAAAGCCTGCTTGCATTCACTCTATCTATACCCATCATAATTTTATATACCTCTATCAAATCTCCCCTCATTCTTCTACGCTCCAGAGAATAAAGTCCTAACCTATTCAACCTTTCTCTGTAACTGAGTTTCTCAAGTCCCGGCAACATCCTTGTAAACCTTCTCTGCACTCTTTCAACCTTATTTATATCCTTCCTGTAATTTGGTGACCAAAACTGAACACAATACTCCAGATTCGGCCTCACCAATGCCTTATACAACCTCATCATAACATTCCAGCTCTTGTACTCAATACTTCGATTAATAAAGGCCAATGTACCAAAAGCTCTCTTTACGATCCTATCTACCTGTGACGACACTTTTAGGGAATTTTGTATCTGTATTCCCAGATCCCTCTGTTCCACTGCACTCCTCAGTGCCTTACCATTAACCCTGTATGTTCTACGTTGGTTTGTCCTTCCAACGTGCAATACCTCACACTTGTCAGTATTAAACTCCATCTGCCATTTTTCAGCCCATTTTTCCAGCTGGTCCAACTCCCTCTGCAGGCTCTGAAAACCTTCCTCACTGTCTACTACACCTCCAATCTTTGTATCATCAGCAAACTTGCTGATCCAATTTACCACATTATCATCCAGATCATTGATATAGATGACAAATAACAATGGACCCCGCACTGATCATCCAACCCTGAACCCTATACCTGCCTTCTCTCCATGCCCCCGATCCCTTTAGCCACAAGGGCCATACCTAACTCCCTCATAAATATAGCCAATGAACTGGCCTCAACTGTTTCCTGTGGCAGAGAATTCCACAGATTCACCACTCTCTGTGTGAAGAAGTTTTTCCTCATCTCAGTCCTAAAAGGCTTCCCCTTTATCCTCAAACTGTGAAATGTTCCCACAACCTATGGACTCACTTTCATGTATTCTTCATCTCAAGTTCTTGATATTTATTGTTGATTCATTTAATAATATTATTTATTTCTTTTTGTTGTTGTCTTTTCAACACTGATCGAATGCCTAAGTTGGTGCAGTCTTTCATTAATTTTGTTATGGTTATTATTCTATAGATATATTGAGGATGCGCACAAGAAAATGTATCTCAGGGTTGTATATGGTGACATAGATGTACTTTGATAATAAATTTACTTTGAATTTGGAACTTTCATTTGAATCTGGAACTGTAAGGCAGCGGCTAACCTGCTGTAATACCGTGACTTTGCAGCAGAGGGCGGTAGGGATGCATTGTCAGGGCTAAGACCAGAAGATGTACAGTAGGAACATAATTAAGCCATTTGGCCCATCGAGTATGTTCCACTATTTCATTATAACAGTATATCAATGATTTAGACGAGGGAATGGATGGCTTTGTTGCTGAGTTTGCAGATGATACGAAGATTGGTGGAGAGGCAGGTAGTGTTGAGGAAACAGGAAGGCTGCAGAAGGACTTAGACAGATGAAAAGAATGGGCAGGAAAGTGACAAATTAAATACAATGTTGAAAAATGCATGGTCATGCACTGTGGTAGTAGAAATAAGTGTGCAGATTACTTTCTAAACGGGGAAAATATCCAAAATCTGAGATACAAAGGGATTTGGGAGTCCTTGTGCAGAACACTCTAAAGGTTAACTTGCAGGTTGAGTTGGTGGTGAGGAAGGCAAATGCCATGTTAGCATTCATTTCAAGAGGCCTAGAATACAAGAACAGGGATGTGATGCTGAGGCTTTGTAAGGCACTGGTGATGCCTCACCTTCAGTATTGTGAACAATTTTGAGCTCCTCATCTAAGAAAAGATGTGCTGGCATTGGAGAGGGTTCAGAGGAGGTTCACAAGGATGAATCTGGGAGTGAAAGGTTATCATACAAAAAATGTTTGATGGCTCTGGGTCGGTACTCACTGGAATTTAGAAGAATGAGGAGGGATCTCATTGAAACCTTTTGAATGTTGAAAGGCGTAGAAAGAGTAGATGTGGAAAGAATGTTTCCCATGGTGGGGGAGTCTAGGACAAGAGGGCACAGCCTCAGGATAGAGGGGATTCCATTTAAAACAGAGATGTGGAGAAAAAAAATAGCCAGAGGGTGGTGAATCTGTGGAATTTGTTACTGCAGGCAATTGTGGAGGCCAAGTTGTTGCTTGTATTTAAGGCAGAGCTTGAAAGGTTCTTGACTGGCCATGGCATCAAAGGTTATTGGGAGAAGACCAGGAGGTCATGCTGAGGAGGAGGAAGTAGGATCAGCCATGATTAAATGCTGGAGCAGGCTCCATGTACAAGTGGCCTAATTCTGCTCCTATGCCTTATGGTCTTATGGCCAGTAAGCGTGATGGACTTCAGTAAGTAGTAAATACTGGGTCAAACAAAACACATATCTTTTGTTCACTTGCTCATTTCCCATGCCTTTGCACCGGAGGTGTAACGTAATCAATCTCTCTGTTCTCCTTCCTTGATCATATCAATTGGTCTCTCCCTTGTCTGGTCCTGCCTATACTATTAAGACCATACGACCATAACACATAGGGGCAGAATTAGGTCAGATAAGAATTACACAGACAGGGACAAGATTTTGGAACTTGATGCCTCTGGTGGGAGATGATTTGTGGGTGAAAAGAGTTTCCAATAGCATGGGGGTGAAATAATGGGGGCAAAATTGTTTCCAATGGTGGGAGAATCAAGGACCAGGGGGCACAGCGTCAGAATAGAGGGACATCTACTTAGAACAGAGATGGGGAGGAATTTCTTTAACCAGAGGGTGGTGAATCTGTAGAATTCTTTGTCACAGACAGCTGTGGAGGTCAAGTCACAGGGTATATCTAAAGTGGAGGTTGATAAATTCTTCATTAGTCAAGGTGTGAAAGATTACAGGGAGAAGGCAGGGCAATGGGATTGAGAGGGATAATAAATTGAGATGGATTGGCAGTGCAGACTCAATGGGCCAGACAGCCTAATTCTGCTCCTATGTCTTAAGTTCTTATGATCTAAATATCAGCATGGTCTGTGGGTGGGTCACAGGACACATTGGCAGCATGTGTACTCATGACACCCCTCAGCCATGGATGGCTTGATCCCAGGGACAGAATAGTGGGTGTCAATAGCTAAAACTAGGGATGTGGATTGTCTTAATGTGGTAACGGGGAAGCACAGACAAAGCTGAGAGGTAGAGATATGAATGCAGCTGGGATGGCACCCAAGTTTCAGGAACTTCACTAATTATGTTAGCTTCCACTGGTGTCATAGAAAATTGGATTTGTTATGAGACCTGTGGGTAATAATTTTTATTCCATAATCAGGATCTATTCTGTTACTTACTTAGAATCGGAATCAGGTTTATTACCACTGACACATGTGAAATTTGTTCTTTTGTGGCAGCAGTACAGTGCAATACATCAAAACACACCATCGTTGTTTTGAACACCAACTCTGTATGGCCGGTCAGTTTGCACCTGCAAGCCTGTCGACAAAATACTCTGCATAATATGGAGTTACGTGCTCCCGTTGGGGTAAAATAGTCCCGGGGGATACCATCTCCAGTCTCCTGTGTCTCCTATAATGACACAAGGAAGGGTGGTACTGAGGGACAGCCGCACTGTGGGAGGGTTGTGCTGAGGGTGAGTCACACTGTGGGAGGGGCACTAGTAGTTTTAAAGTTATCATCACTCATTTTTCTAGTCCTAAATACTTTTGATCCTACATCACACACGTTGCTATGGTGACCTGGCTAATTTTGTTCTATCGGGCACACCCATTCAACAGGCCTGTTTGAAAATAGCCAGGGAGAGAACCTTGGCGTGTCGGCTCACTGAGCCTCTCTCCAACTCCAATCCTCCTTCAGTATAAAGAGCTGAAATGTCACAGCCATAAGTGTGAGCAAGCCCTTGAACTGATCCAACTGCCCTTCTGACCAGTTGGTTTCTTGCCTTAGAGTTCCTGGGTTCAAGTAATTCCATCTGGAACTGTGGAAACTGGACATCAGCTGAACACATGCCCCCACCCTACACGGTAGAATCACTTGCTGACTGCAGTGGTTTGGGCCGGGTGCAAGAGTAGTGGTTGCTGTGACTGGGTAGCACACTCAGACTGGGATTGCTGTGTGCTCTACTCTGACGTCAGTCACATAGGAGTGGATTTCTGGGCAGCGTGCCGTCACAGCAGCAGCTGCGGCTGCAGATCTGGTTTGAAGTCATAAACTCTGTAAAATATACATCACTCAAAAATAGCCATGATGCTGCACCTTAACACATCTTTGTAAGCCTCAGGAGCTCAAAATTCAAGATTCAAGATTGTTTAATGTCATTTTCAGAACACAAGTGTAAAGGAGAACAAAATAATTGTTGCTCTGGATCTGATGCAGCACAAAAAGAACACAATAAGATAAAGAGCACAATAATAAAAAACAATAAAAATAAACACATAAGATTGCTTATATACATAGATTGATTATATGTCCAGAAAGTGATACAAGGCTATACTTCTACTAAACTGTGTGGGTTTGCGGCCGCACAGTAACTGAAATGCTCCTGCACACATACCCTTCATTACCAATCAGCTGCAATTTGCTTTTATATTCTGCAAATTGTTGCTCAAAAATATCGCAGCAATGCTCTGATTTCAAATTTGTCATTTCTGAGAAAGTTAAGACTGGTTCAATTAAGACGTTGACTGTTGTTGGACTACATGCTTAGAAATGAAGAATTTGACGAACTGTTAATTCTTGTTAATATCATTGGAACATTTCAAACTTCTAGAGCTGACTGCGAAAGTGGATTCAGTTTTATGAATTCAAGCAAATGTAAATCCAGAAACAGACCAGAAGTGGCACATTTGGATGACATAATGAGGATTAAGAGGTACCTTTCATCTGAGTGTGAAATTAATCTGCACTGTGTGTATAGACAATAGATTTGTAATAAAGATAGATGAGAAAAAGTTTATGAATTGTGAAAGATTTTCTTTGTTGTACTGTGTTTTATTATGCCCTTCAATTAATAAATAAAATTAAAAGTATCTGATTTTTCCATTTTTATTCTCAAATGAAAATAACTATCATATTATATTAAAATATCAATTAAAGTGCTATGCACTCTTCAGGCCATGTAAAACTTTCCTGTTCAGAGCAATGGTCATTAAATTATTAAATTATGAAAGAAATAGATAAGATATATACAAGAAAGTTGGCTCCAGTAGTAGGTGAGGCTAGAACTAGGGGACATAGCCTTAAGATTGAGGGGAGTAGATTTATGACAGAGATGAGGAGGAACTGTTTTTCCCCAGAGAGTGGTAAATCTGTGGAAATCTCTACCCAATGAAGCAGTGGAGGCTACCTCAGTAAATGTACTTAAGGCAAAGTTGGATGGATTCTGCATAGTAGGAGAATTAAGCGTTATAGGGAAAAGGCAGGTCTGTGCAGCTGTAAACAAATGTCAGATAAAACACTGAAGGTGAATGACAAATGAAATAATAAAAATCAGTCCACACCCCTCTCCGATCAGATTCTGCCATCTCCAGCCCTTTATTTTTCCCACCCAGCTGGCTTCACCCATCACCTGCTAGCTGCCCTCTTTCCGCTCCCACCAGCTTTTTATTCCGGCATTTCCCCATTCCCTTCTAATCGTGAAAAAGGATCTCAGCATGTAACATCAGCTGCTTGTTCCTTTCTGGAGATGGTACCTGATCTGCTGAGTTCTGCAAACTATTGATGTATGTTCCTCAGGATTTGCAGCGGGCAGAATCTTTTGAATTAAGGAAATAGTAAATTAGTGGCGGGCAGAGGTGCTGATCAGGTTTACTGCTTGGGTAAAGTAACTGTTTTTAAGTCTGGTGGTCCTGGTGTGGACACTAAGTAGCCTCCTTCCTGATGGGAAAGTGGATCAAGATGCATAGTGGGTAGGATCCTTCATGACATTAATGGCCCTTTCTCTACAGACTGTAATGGCCTTGATGGCAGGTGGTTACAAGGGGCACTATTAACAGACCCAAATGCAAGACACAGATGCTGAAGTACTAGGAACAGGACTAGGTTTGACAAGAAAGCAAGGGGAGAAAAAAACGACACTGGACATTGCCACGGGCCGTGGGCGAGACTAGGATTCAGGGCCTGGGCTAGGACCTGGGCCAGAAACACAGGATCCGGACATGGAACTAGAAACAAGGAACTTCAAAGGTATGGGTTGAGGGAGCTATGAAGTTGGTGGTGGTGGATGGGAGATCCCCAGAGTTAATAAGGTTGGTGATGGTGTGGGAGTCAACAGCCTGGTGCTCCTTCGTGGGGTTTTGTCTGAGGGGTAAGTAAGAGGAGATGCCTAACAGTTGTCGACAGGCCTCAGCAAGGTAAAAGTCAGTGTGGTAATGGCCCCCCTTCACCATTCCCCCTTCCCATTTCCCTCTCCTTACCTGCCCATCACCTCCATACGGTGCTTCTCCTCTTTTTCTTCCATGGCCTTCTGTCCTCTCCTATCAGATTTCCCCCCTCTCTCTCTAGCCCAGAATCTCTTTCACCAATCTACTTCCCATCTCTTTACTTCAGCCCTCCCGCCCCTTTCTGGTTTCACCTATCACCTTATGATTCTCTCTCCCCTCCCCCCATTTTCTTACCCTGGCTCCTCATCTTTTTTTCTCTAGTTCTGCTGAAGGGTCTCAGCTTGAAACGTTGACTGGACTCTTTTCCATAGATACCGCCTGGCTTGCTGAGTGCCAGCATTTTGTGTGTGTTGTTTAAAAAGGCAATGTAGGCTGTTTAGTGGACCCACTCAGCATCTATAATCGATTGATTTTTTTTTTCAGAGATACAGAGCAGAACAGGCCCTTCTGCCCATCGAGCAACACCACCCAGCCCGTCGATTTAACCCCAGCCTGATCACAGGACAATTTACAATGATGACTTAAACTAGTAACTGGCATGGCTTTGAACTGTGCGAGGAAACTGGAGGAAACCCATACAGTCAGAAGAACATGCAAACTCCTTATAGACTGGCTCATTGATCAAACCTGCCTCAGTCTGGCCACAAATGCTTGTGGTAACTTCTGTTTATGGTGTTTGTAATGCAATGGTCTCCTGCTGCAAAATAGTAATTTTCAGAATCATAATCAGGTTTAATATCACTGTCAGATGCTGTGAGATTTGTTGTTTTGTGGCTGCAGTACAGTGCAAAGCATACATTACAAAAATAAGCCATTGTGACCACAGGAACATAAGGTATAGGAGCAGAAATGGGCCAGTCACCCATTGAGTGCACCTTACCGTTCCACCATGGCTGATTTATTATTCCTCTCAGCCTCATTCCCCTGCCTTCTCCCTGTAACCTTTGACACCCTGACTATACAAGAACAAATCAACCTACACTTTAAATATACCCAACGACTTGGCTTCCACAGACACCCGCAAGGAAATCCACAGCTTTGTCACCCTCTGGCTAAAGAAATTCCATCTTATCTCTGTTTTAAGTGGACGTCACTTTTTATACATGGACAGTGGAGAGTATCATGACTGGTTGCATCACAGACTGGGATGGAAACGCCATTGCCCAGGAATCAAAAAGGCCACAGAAAGTGATGAATACAGCCCAGTCCATCACAGGCAAAGCTCTCCCCAGCACTGAATGTTCATCTACCAGGAGCATTGCCACAGGAAAGCAGCAGGAAGTGGTAGGTGGAATACAGTTTTGGGAAATGTATGGTCAAGCACTTTGGTTGAAGAAATAATACTATAGACTGTAATCTAAATGGAGAGAAAATTCAAAATTCTGAGCTGCAGTGGTATTTGGGAGTCTTTGTGCAGGATTCCCTAAAGGTTAACTTACAGGTTGAGTCAGTGTTGAGAGAGGCAAATGTGATGTTAGGATTGATTTGAAGAGGTCCAGAATACAAAAGCAATGATGTAATGCTCAGACTTTATAAATCACTGGTGAGGTCTCACTTGGAGTATTGTGAGCAGATTTGGGCCCCTCGTCTGAGGAAGGATGTGCTGCCATTGTAAGGGATTCAAAATAATTTCATGAAAATGATTCTCGGATTGAATAGCTTGTCATATGATGAGCATTTGATGGCTCTGTGCCTGGACTCATTGGAATTCAGAAGAATAAGTGGTGACCTCATTGAAACCTAGAGACCATTGAAATCCTTGATAGATTGGATGTGGAGAAGATGTTTCTTAGGGAGGTGGAGTCTAAAACCAGAGGGCACAGCTTCAGAACAGAGAATGAAGATGAGGAGAATTTTTTTTTAGCCAGGGAGTGGTGAATCTGTAGAATTCGTTGCCACAGGTGGCCTTGGAGGTCAAGTCATTGGGCATATTGCAGAGGTTGATAGATTCTTGATTAATTTTGAAGTAATTTTGAATTAATTTTGAAGTTTTCATTTTGACACAAAAGAGTCCTTTTCTGTTGATCAGTGCCAAAAACATCAAATTAAATCCAATGTGATACAATGTTGTAAAACAATAAAACATGAATACTTCTACGGGTAGGGGTGAATACTTTTTAATACTGTATAAGTATAACAAATATGAGCAGAATTAGGTAATTTGATCTATCGAGTCTGCTCCACCATTTCATCATGGCTGATCCATTTTCCCCTCTCAGCCCCAATCTCCTGCCTTCTCCCTGTATCCCTTCATGCCATGACTAACCAAGAATCTATCACCCTCTGCAATATGCCCAATGACTTGACCTCCACGGCCGTCACCACTTATTCTTCTGAATTCCAATGAGTCCAGGCACAGAGCCATCAAATGCTCATCATATGACAAACTATTCAATCTGAGAATCATTTTCATGAAATTATTTTGAATCCTCTACAATGGCAGCACATCCTTCCTCAGACAAGGGGCCCAAATCTGCTCACAATACTCCAAGTGAGACCTCACCAGTGATTTATAAAGTCTCAGCATTACATCATTGCTTTTGTATTCTAGACCTCTTCAAATCAATCCTAACATCACATTTGCCTCTCTCACCACTGACTCAACATGTAAGTTAACCTTTAGGGAATCCTGCACAAGGACTCCCAAATGCCTCTGCAGCTCAGAATTTTGAATTTTCTCTCCATTTAGATTACAGTCTATAGTATTATTTCTTCAACCAAGGTGCTTGACCATACATTTCCCAAAACTGTATTCCACCTGCCACTTCCTGCTGCTTTCCTGTGGCAATGCTCCTGGTAGATGAACATTCAGTGCTGGGGAGAGCTTTGCCTGTGATGGACTGGCTGTATTCATCACTTTCTGTGGCCTTTTTGATTCCTGGGCATTGGCGTTTCCATCCCAGTCTGTGATGCAACCAGTCATGATACTCTCCACTGTCCATGTATAAAAAGTGACGTCCACTTAAAACAGAGATAAGATGGAATTTCTTTAGCCAGAGGGTGACAAAGCTGTGGATTTCCTTGCGGATGGCTGTGGAAGCCAAGTCGTTGGGTATACTTAAAGTGTAGGTTGATTTGTTCTTGTATAGTCAGGGTGTCAAAGGTTACAGGGAGAAGGCAGGGGAATGAGGCTGAGAGGAATAATAAATCAGCCATGGTGGAACGGTAAGGTGCACTCAATGGGTGACTGGCCCATTTCTGCTCCTATACCTTATGTTCCTGTGGTCACAATGGCTTATTTTTGTAATGTATGCTTTGCACTGTACTGCAGCCACAAAACAACAAATCTCGCAGCATCTGACAGTGATATTAAACCTGATTATGATTCTGAAAATTACTATTTTGCAGCAGGAGACCATTGCATTACAAACACCATAAACAGAAGTTACCACAAGCATTTGTGGCCAGACTGAGGCAGGTTTGATCAATGAGCCAGTCTATAAGGAGTTTGCATGTTCTTCTGACTGTATGGGTTTCCTCCAGTTTCCTCGCACAGTTCAAAGCCATGCCAGTTACTAGTTTAAGTCATCATTGTAAATTGTCCTGTGATCAGGCTGGGGTTAAATCGACGGGCTGGGTGGTGTTGCTCGATGGGCAGAAGGGCCTGTTCTGCTCTGTATCTCTGAAAAAAAATAATCAATCGATTATAGATGCTGAGTGGGTCCACTAAACAGCCTACATTGCCTTTTTAAACAACACACACAAAATGCTGGCACTCAGCAGGCCAGGCGGTATCTATGGAAAAGAGTCCAGTCAACGTTTCAAGCTGAGACCCTTCAGCAGAACTAGAGAAAAAAAGATGAGGAGCCAGGGTAAGAAAATGGGGGGAGGGGAGAGAGAATCATAAGGTGATAGGTGAAACCAGAAAGGGGCGGGAGGGCTGAAGTAAAGAGATGGGAAGTAGATTGGTGAAAGAGATTCTGGGCTAGAGAGAGAGGGGGAATCTGATAGGAGAGGACAGAAGGCCATGGAAGAAAAAGAGGAGGAGCACCGTATGGAGGTGATGGGCAGGTAAGGAGACGGAAATAGGAATGGGGAATGGTGAAAGGGGCCCATTACCAGACTGACTTTTACCTTGCTGAGGCCTGTCGACAACTGTCAGACATCTCCTCTTACTTACCCCTCAGACAAAACCCCATGAAGGAGCACCAGGCCGTTGACTCCCACACCACCACCAACCTTATTAACTTTGGGGATCTCCCATCCACCACCACCAACTTCATAGCTCCCTCAACCCATACCTCGGAAGTTCAATAAATCAATGTTCATGCCATCAGGTTGGAGGCTACCCAAACAGAATATAAGGTGTTGCTCCTCCATCCTGAGTGCGGCCTGTCATCGTGACAGTGGCGGAGGCCATGGATGGACACATCATGATGGGAATGGAAAGTGGAATTAAAATGGAGTGCCACTGGGACATCCCACTCGTTCTACTGGTTGGAGCATAGGTGCTTGGTGAAGTGGTCTCCCAATCACGTCGGGTCTCACCAATATACAGGAGGCCACACCAGGAGCACCAGACACAGTTTATGACCCCAACAGACTCACAGGTGAAATATCACCTCACCTGGAAGGATTGTTTGAGTCAAGGTATGCAAATATAAATCCAGTGGGGCAGAAACAATGGGTCTACCTGGACAGGCAGGGTTGTGGATCTTGGGTAGGAGGTAGAAACGGGAAGTGCTGGGTGAGGTTGGTGGCAGAGGATGGGAGATCCCCAGAGTTAATAAGGTCAGTGATGGTGTGGGAGACAATGGCCTGGTGCCACTCAGTGGGGTCATGATCGAGGGGTAAGTAAGAGGAGATGTCTGACAGTTGTCACTGGGCTTCAGCCAGGTAGAGATCAGTCCAGTATTGCCCCCACCCCTTCACCATTCCCCATTCCTATTTCTCTCTCTCTCTCCTTATCTCCTTACCTGCCTATCACCTCCCTCTGGTGCTCCTCCCCAATTTTTTTTCTTCCATGGCCTACTGGCTTCTCTGATCAGACTCCCCCTTCTCCAGCCCTGTATCTCTTTCACCAGTCATCCACCCAGCTCTTTACTTCACCCCTCCCCACCGCTCCTGGTTTCACCCATCACCTTGTGGTTCTTCCTCCCCTCCCCCACTTTCTAACTCTTGACTCATCTTTTTCACTCCAGTCCTGAAGAAGGGTCTCGTCCTGAGACATCGCCTGTGCTCTTTTCCCGATGTTGCCTGGCCTGCTGAGTTCCTCCAGCATTTTGTGAGCGTTGCTCGGATTTCCAGCATCTGCAGGTTTTCTCTTGTCTGCGATTGTCCTTTTAAATTCTGGCGTGGCTGCAGCAGGAGTGAGGCGGAGCCAGCGTCCCGAGGGCGGAAATCGCGTTCGCAGCTGACAGACGGGAGGCATCCGGAGTTACAACCATCCGGTTTGACCCCAGAGCGGCCCGTTTCTGGATCTACAGTGGGGATCTCATTCAGGTACGGAGCGGAATTCCGGGACCCACAAATCTCGCCGAGCGTTCCCTGTCTTTACCCTGGCGCGGTGCTGGGTCGTACTTCCGGGTAACGTGGATAACATAAACTACAACAGGGGAATGTTTCAGAAGGGAAAGGGTTCGCCTTATCCTCCTTCCTCCCCTCTATTCCGTCCTCCTTCCCCTTCCCGTCCACCCGTTCCCCGCTCTGCCCCCACCATCCCCTTCCCGTTCCGGCATATCCCCCGTATCTCCCCTGTCTCCTGCCCCGGAACCCCGATCTTTATGAAAAAAGTTGGTTTTCCTGGTGGCCAACTCTGTTAATTGCAAACCCCATTCCGTTTCTGTCATATTGTCCCACGCCTGCCTCTTTTGCCGCGATGAGGCCACTCTCGGGTTTCAGGAGCAACACCTCAAACTTTGTTTGGGTAGCTTCCAACCTGATGGCACACACGTCTGTTTCTCCAACTTGTGGTGATAGTTTTCCCTCCCCATGTCCTCTTCTACTTCCCACTCTGGCCGTTTGCCTCTTCTCCTCACCCGCTAGTCACCTCCCCTGGTGCCCCTCCTCCTTCCCTCTGTCCCATGGTCCACTCTCCTCTCCTAAAGATTCCTTCTTCACCTTTTCCACCCATCACCTCCCACTTTCTAATTTCATCCCTCCTTCCCCCACCCACCTGGCCTCACCTGTCAGCTTCTGGCTTGTAGTTCTCCCCTACCCCCCCCCCCACCTTCTTATTCTGACTTTTCCTCCCTCCTTTCCAGTGCTCATGATGTGCCTCGCCCTGATTCATTGACTGTTTATTCCTCTCCATTAATGCTGCCTGACCTGCTCTGTTCCTCCAGCATTTTGTGTGTGTTGCTCTGGATTTCCAGTATCTTGGATCTCTTGCATTTAGCTTTAGAAAAATCACCTGTTTACAACCCATAATTCAAGAAGTAGTTTACCTACATCTGCACTGCAGACAGGAAGGGGTCTGGAGCTCAGCACTGAATCCAGAGCCACAGTTCCCCACCACCAACCTATTTATAAATCAACAGGACTCCTGAAACCCTGGCTTAGTGCCCTGGTATTCCACTGCCCCATTGACCAGTACTTTCACAGAGCCACATCTATCACGAGACCATATGACATCGTGGCAGAATTACGCCATTTGGTCAATGAGTCACCGCCATTCCATCATGGCTGATTTATTATCCCTCTCAACCCCATTCTCCTGCCTTCTCTGACTAACCGAGAACGTAACAACCTCTGCTTTAAGTATACCCAATGACTTGGCCTCCACAGCAGACAGTGGCAATGAATTCCACAGATTCACCACACCCTGGCGAAAGAAATGCCCCCTCATCTCTGTTCTGCAGGGACATCCCTCTATCCTGAGGCTGAGCTCTCTGATCACAGACACTATTGGAAACATTCTCTCCACCTCCACACTTTGTCGGCTGTTCCATATTCGATAGATTTCAATGAGATCCCTCCACCCCCTCATTCTTTGAAACTCCAGTGAATACAGGCCCAGAGCCATCAAATGCTCCTTGTAGGTTAACCCTTTCAGACCCAGGATCTGCTCTGGACCCTCACCAATGCCAGCACATCTTTTCTTGGATAAGGGGCCCAAAGTTGTTCACAATACTCCATGTGTGGTCTGACCAATGCCTTATAGAGCCTAAACATTACATCCTTGCTTTTATATGCCATTCCTCTCAAAATGAATGCCAACATTGTATTTGCTTTCCTTACCACACATTGCAGAGGCTAAAGATTCACAACATCAAAATGCACAGTGAAACGTATCATTTGCTTCAAATCAGATAGGTGAGGGTTGTGCTGGCAATGGCCCCTGAGTGTCACCTTGCTTCCAGTTCCATCACGGCATGCAACTCATTAATTCTAACCCGCACGTCTTTAGAATGTGAGAGCAAACCGGAGCATCCAGAGGAAATGAGCTATTCTGCCCATCATGTCTGTTCTAGCTCTAAACTGTTTAAACACAAGCTACAGACTCCAGAGAGGTTAGGTGCTATAACGCAAGAGAGGGTAGAGGAACAGACAGTTTTATCTGTGTATGAACTTGGCAGGGAAAGTTGAGAAGGGACTGAGAAAAATGCATGGGTCCTGGTCTTTATAAACAACCATGACTGAATAAAGGAAAGAAAGAGACTCCTGAGACCATGTCATTGGTTACAGGGGTGTTCTCGCTAACTCTGAACCTCACGCTGCAGGTTTGCACTCTGGATAGGGAACAGATATTCATTCAAATGATTCCAGAAATGTTAGACTTTGTAGAGTGTGCAGCCTACAACACAGAGCAGAGGGCAGAGGACATAGAACATACAACATAGTCCTCAATGCTGTTGTGATCTTCTTAATCTTCAAGATCAATCTAGCCCTTCCATCCCGCAGGCTCCCCATTTTTCTCTTATCCATGTGCCCAACCGAGAGTTTCTTAAATGTCCCTAATGTAGCAGCCTCTACCACCATCCTTGGCACACCCCCACCCCGTGTAAATAAGTTACCTCTGACTTCCCCTCCAATCACATTAAAACTACCCTCTCTTACGAGCCATTTCTTTTCTTCTTCTACATTTCCCGGAATCGGGACTGAGACTGTCAGTATCAAGAAGGGCTGTGGTGAGCCAGGGGCCAGAGGTGATTGGTGGACTGTGGAGGGGTGGAGGTTGACAGACAGGTCAAACTAGGGAGGGGAGGGGTAGAGTTGGGAGACAGAGTGGGGTTAAAAAGCTGCTACCATCAGGAAGGAGATACAGGAGCCTCAAGTCCCAGCCACCAGGTTCAGGAATAGTTATTACCCCTCAAGCATCAAGCTTTTGAAACAAAGGGGATAACTTCACTCACACCAATACTGAACTGATTCTACAACCAATGGACTCACTTTTAAGGACACTAAAACTTGTCTTCACAATAATTGTTGCTTTTTCAATTATTTCTGTATTTGTGCAGTCTATTGTCTTTTGCACATTGGTTGTTTGTCCCTGTTAGTCATGTGCGGTTTTTCATTGATTTCACTCTGTTTCTTTCTATTTACTGTGAATGTCCTCAAGCAAGTGAATCCCAGGATACGTATACATATGGTGACATATGTATATGTACTTTGATAATAAAACTTGCTTTAAAAATTGAGCAGACAAGAGAAAGAGAGGGATGAAGGTGGAGACAGCTGCTGGCAGGCAGAGAGCGTGGCCCTAATCCAGGCAACACAGATTCCTGCAGCCAGTAAGACCCGGTTTCTGTTCTGCACAACCGTGACTCATTGTCATATCTGGAATGTGCTCTCTGAGAGACTGCTGCAAGCAGATTGGACAATGAATCAACTGCATTTTACACAACAACCTTTCAGTTCCACAATCACTTCTACCAACAACAGCCTTTTTGATTTCCAGCTAATTCTCAATGTGCCCTGGACTTGTATCACAATGGGTGATGCCCAGGAACAAAGGCAACAAACAATGTTGTACATTTGGGAACTCTGCAATATAAAGGCCAAATGCTGGACACTTTTAACAGGCCAGGCGGAGCAAGGGAACAAACCCTTCAGCCCATCCGGCCCATGCCAACCAGGATGCCCAATCAAATCCTGTGCCATTTGTTGTCATTTGGCCAATAACATTCTAACTCTTTCCAATCTATGTACTTGCCAATACTTCCAATCCAATCACAAACAGGAGAAAATCTGGAGATGCTGGATATCCAAGCAACACACACAAAATGTTGGAGGAACTCAGCAGGCTAGGCAGCATCTGTGGAAAAGGGTAAACAGTTGATATTTCGGGCCGAGACTGAGAGAAAAAGAAAGAGAGAAAATAAGATATTCTTCCATGTCTCTGTCTCCAACCTTGTAAATCGTCGTGATTCATGTACCTGTCATAATCTGTAAATCTTTCCAATCCATGAACCTGCCCATAATCTTCTAAATCTTTCCCATCTGTGTACCTGTTCATAACCTGCAAACCTTTCCAATCCGTAACAATTGAATTCTTTGCTGTGTCTGTATTTGTTCCCAATCATTTGCTTGTCCTTCCTTACGTTTATGTTACACCCACCATCTGTTTGTAAACCTGCTAGCTCATCCTCAGCTCTGTCATACTGGTTCCCGTCCCCCGCCATATAAGTTTAAACCACTCTCAACTGTTCTAGTAAACCTGCCTGCAAGAATATTGATCCCCGTCGGATTCAAGTGCAACCCGTCCCTTGTGTACTGGTCCCAACCGCCCCAGAAGAGGTCCCAATTATCCAGAAATCTGAACCCCTGCCCCCTCTCCAATACTCCAGCCACACAGTTACCTGCCACCTCATTCTATTCCTACCCTCACTGCCGCATGGCACAGACAGCAATCCCGAGATTACTACCCTTGAGGTCCTGCTTCTCTACTTCCTTCCTAACTCCCTGTGTTCTGCTTTCAGAACCTCCTCCCTTTTTTCTATCAATGTCATTGGTACCAGTATGTACCACAACTTCTAGCTGCTCACCCTCCCTTTTCAGGATATTGTAGATGCGTCCAGAAACATCACAGATCCTGACACCTGGGAGGTGAACTATCATCTGTGTTTCCTTTTCGCATCCACAGAATCGCCTATCTGTCCTTCTAAATATAGAGTGCCCTATTGCTGCTGCCATCCTCTTCTGTTCCCTACCCTTCTGAGCCCCCAGGGCCAGACGCAATGCCAGAGGCATGGCCGCTGTTGCTTCCCCCAGGTGGGTTCACACCCACCCCCACCAACAGTGCTCAAAATGGAGTACTTATTGTTGAGGGGGACAGCCACAGGGGTGCTCTCCAGTATCTGACACTTTCCCTTCCCTCTCCTGACAGTCACCCATTTATCAGTCTCTTGTAGCCTCGGGGTGACTACCACCCTGTAGCTCCTGTCTATCACCTCCTCACTTTCCCCAAACAAGCCAAAGGACATCGAGCTGCAGCTCCAGTTCCCTAACGCTGTGTCTTAAGGAGCTGCATCTCGATGCACCTGGTGCAGATGTGCCCACCTGGGAGGCAGGTAGTCTCCTGGAAATCCCACATCTGACACCCAGAACTGAACACTGGCTCTGAAGATTTAAATAAGAAATAAGGGATGAACTTACCTGCTTACCTTCCCTCCGCCTGTTCTCGCTGAAGCCCTATTGAGCCAAAGCCTTACCACTCTGACTCAGACCACTCCCACGATGACCGCACCGATAGATGGTACCTCTCTTTTATGGAGGCTGGGTTGGGGACTATTGTGAGGAGGTATGGAGCCATTGGTGATGGAAGCGATTTAGAACCTGCTAAGCACCTGGATGAAGCTAGGCACTTGGACCTGAGCTACTGTTCAGAGATTGTTCTAGGACCCTTGCTCTTCGTGATTTTTATAACTGGCTTTGATGAGGAAATGGAAGGATGGGTTAGTAGGTTTGCAGTTGATACAAAAACTCTTTGATTTGTGGATAATGTGGAGGGTTGTTATAGTTAACAACGGAACATTGACAGGGCGCAGGGCTGGGCTGACAAGCTGAGGCAGAGTTCAATCTGGAAAAGTGTGAAGTGACTCAGCTTGGAAGGTTGAGTTTGAAAGCAGAGTACGGGGTTGATGACAGGATTCTGAATCCTTCAAAGTTGCCACACAAGTTAATATACTGGTTAAGAAAGCATATGGTGTGTTGGTGTTCAATAGTCAGGCAATGAGTTTAAGAGCTGTGAGGTAATGTTGTAGCTCCGTAAAACTCTGGTTAGACCATATGAGGAGTATGATGCTCAGCTCTGGTTGCCTCATGGGAAGAATATGGAAGTTTTAGAGAGCATGCAGAGGAGATTTACCAGTGTACTGCGGCTGGGGTGGTGAATGGAACCCACTGCCAGCAGTAGTGGTAGAGGCTAATGCCTCAAAAAAGTAGTCTCCATCATTAAGGAGCCCCATTATCCAGGAATGCCCTCTTCGCATCGCTACCATCAGGGATGAGAGCACACACTGCAGGCTTTAGGAACAGCTTCTTCCCCTTTGACATCAGATTTCTGAATGAGAATGAACTCATGTACACTACCTCAATTTTATTTTGCTCCCTCAATTTTTTTGCTATTTTGAAGATATATTTCTTATTGTAATTTATAGATGTTTAATTATGTACCATAAATTACTGCTGCCATAAAACAACCTATTTCATGGCATATGCCAGTGATATTAAACCTGATTCTGAACCACAGGGGACATTTAAGAGACTCTTAGATAGGCACATGGATGAGAGAAAAATAGAGGGTTATGTGGGCAGGAAGGGTTGGATTGATCTTGGAGTCGGGTAAAAGGTTGGCACAACATCATGGGATAGAGGGCCTGTACCTCACTGCGCTATGTTCAGTGCTTTTATCTCATGCTCCCCGTTCTGCAGGACGTGTCGCTGCTCTCTGTGCACGCCTGTTCTTACTGCATGTTGTGTTGCCTTCTACCACTGTCCCATTTTTGTTGTTTTTTTAATTGATTTTTTTTTTTGTTGGCAGAAACCGGCATAATTTCCCAAATGGCCGCAAATCCTTCCAAGAGCCAGCGGAAGTCTGGAGGCACCCCGAAGCAACGTGAGCCTCGGCAGGGAGCACTGCCTCCGTTCCATGAAGCGGCTGGCCCCAAAGTCTTGGGATCCAGGACCCAGGCCGCAGGAGCCCCATCTACACGGCGTGGAACCACCAAACCATTGAGTGCGGGGAGCCCCCCCAGTTCCCCCGCAGGTCAGAAATCTACCAGCTCCAGCAGCAGGGAAGCAAGAAGACAGAACCGGAGTGCTCCGTCACCCACCGAGAGAGCCAGCGCCAATCCTCGGGCAGTGGGCAAACCCTCCGACCCTACCGGGCGGCTTGGCCAGAGGACTGGCCCCAGCCCACAGAAGATCGACAGGCAGAGGGTGGCAGAGATCGAGCAGGAAACCCGCGGGCAAAGGGAGAACACCGACTGGTTCAAATGGCGCCGCAACCGCATCACGGCCTCCGTCGCCCACAAGATCTCCCACTGCAAGTTTGTGAATGGCAAGAGTAGTGAGGTCCCGCAATCCTACCTGAAGCCGATCCTGGGACAGGGATCCAGCGTGATGACCCCAGCCGTGAAATGGGGCATCAGCCATGAGCCAGTTGCTGTCAAGAAGTACGAGAGGCTCAAATCTAAGGACCTGCATCAGGAGGTAGAAGTCCGCTCCTGCGGCCTGTTCATTGACCCGGCCAAGAACTGGCTGGCAGCCAGTCCCGACGGGCTAGTGGTCGACAAGGCGACCCAGGACGTTGTGGGCCTGCTGGAAGTGAAGTGCCCCTACAAACACCGGCACCACAGCATCAACAAGGCCTGCGAAGACAAGGATTTCTGCCTGGAGAACAAGGACAAGCTGAAGAAAAACCACTCGTACTTCACCCAGGTCCAGTGCCAGATGGCCGTCACGGGCATCAGCAAGGCTGACTTTGTGGTCTACACTGAGAAGGACATCGCTGTTGTCCCCGTGGAGTTCGATGGAGAGTTCTGGAAGGAAACTTTGGAGAAGCTGGAGGATTTCTACACCAGAGCCGTCCTGCCAGAAATCCAGCAGGAAAATCCAGTCTTGGCAAGGGAAGAGTAGCTCTGGGGAAAACTGCCAGTGTCACACCATACATCTTCCTGATGATCAGACATTTGGGATGGTTCTTTAAAAAAAGTTCTGGAGCTAAAATGGCACAAACTTCTTGAACGAGGATCTCTCTGCAGATGCTGCCTGACCTATACTCAAAATGCTGAAGGAATTCAGTAGGCCATGAACATTGATTTCTCTAACCTGATCATCTCTCGTGACTCCTGTCTTTTCCTGTTCCCCATTCTGGCCCTCCTCTTAGTCCTTCTCTTCTCCTCGCCTGCCCATCACTTCCTTTTACTTCCCCCCTTTTTCCCTTCCTTACAGGGTCCACTCTCCCCTCTTTTCGGATTCCTTCTTTTCCAGCCCTTTACTTTCCAGCTTCTCACTTCATTCTCCTTCTCCCTGACCCACCCATTTCCCCCTCACCTGGTCTCTGCTAACCTGTGCTTCATCCCCTCCTCCCCACCTTTTTTCTTCTGGCCTCTCCTCTCTTCCTTCCCAGTCCTGGTGAAAGATCACAGCCTGAAAAGTTGACTGTTTATTCCACTCCACGGATGCTGCCTGACCTGCAGAGTTCCTCCAGCATTTTGTGTGTGTTGCTCTGGATTTCCAGCATCTGCAGAATTTCTTGTGTTTATGATTCATTGTTTGACCTGCTGAGTAATTCCAGCTTTCTTGGGATGCATTTAAATATATGCTGTTCTAAATTAAAAAACTGCTCAGTAACGTTGAAGGGTTGTACTTTCCTGAGCTGCAGTGATGCTGTCTGCTGTAGACGCACTATATGACATAGATGTTACAACATTCACAGGCTTGTGTCAGACACAGAGGCCAGCAAGGGATGGGAGGTGGTGTATCACTGTGAGGTTTTCTGTTCCGACGGCCTTGACTCAGTAAACAGAATTACCCTGTGTTTGAAATCACCAGCGAGACACTGAACCTGACGATATAGAAGACTTTATTCAGCACAACGAGCAGGCATCATTCTGGACTCACTCTCAGTAGAGGCTCACGAACCCAAAGGTTCATTTTTATACCTTTAAGATCAACGGTAACAGCGGGTGATTCAATACAATCTCAATAGTTACAATGTCATTGTTCACTTCAATACCTTGTGTTGACAATGCTTCCTTTGAATTACATGTCTACAGTGACAGACATCGCTGAATATTCAAACTCACAAAGTAATTCATATAAAAAGACTAAAAGCTTCTGGGGACAGAAATTTTAGACACCCAAATTCCCTTGTCCATTCGTCCCCCGCCCCCACATCCCTTCCCAGCGATCTCCCTCCTGGCACTTTTCCTTGTAAGCGGAACAAGTGCTACACATGCCCTTATGCTTCCTCCCTTACCACCATTCAGGGCCCCAGACGGTCCTTCCAGGTGAGGCAACACTTCACCTGTGAGTCGACTGGGGTGATATACTGCGTCCGGTGCTCCCGGTACGGCCTTCTATATATTCACGGAACGCCTACGCTCTGTCCAGCAGAGAAAGCAGGATCTCCCAGTAGCCACGCATTTTAATTCCACATCCCATTCCCATTCTGACATGTCTATCCACGGCCTCCTCTACTGTCAAGATGAAGCCACACTCAGGTTGGAGGAACAACACCTTATATTCCGTCTGGGTAGCCTCCAACCTGATGGCACGAACATTGACTTCTCTAACTTCCGTTAATGCCCCTCCTCCCCTTCTTACCCCATCCCTTATTTATTTATTTATTATGTTTTCGTTTTTTTTCTCTCTCTTTTTCTCTCTCTCTGTCCCTCTCTCCATCTTCCTTGGGTGCTCCCCTCCCCCTTTTTTTCTCCCTGGGTCTCCCGTCCCATGATCCTCTCCCTTCTCCAGCCTTGTATCCCTTTTGCCAATCACCTGTCCGGCTCTTGGCTCCATCCCTCCCCCTCCTGTCTTCTATCATTTTGGATCTCCCCCTCCCCCTCCCACTTTCAAATCTCTTACTATCTCTTCTTTCAGTTAGTCCTGACAAAGGGTCTCGGCCCGAAACGTCGACTGTGCTTCTTCCTATAGATGCTGCCTGGCCTGCTGCGTTCCACCAGCATTTTGTGTGTGTTGCTTGAATTTCCAGCATCTGCAGATTTCCTCAGGTTTGCACCCAAATTAATGTTGTTAGGACTATCTCTGAGCACACAAAATTCTACTGTTTGCCTATAGCTCTGAACATGTTTGAGATGCTGTGTAACAACGTCTATCTCATTGCCAGCTTAAACTCAAGTCACAACGGTGTAAATAACTTAGCTCACACCACCTGGTTTGATGCAGGCCAGTTAACACAACCCCATTATCTTAATGCTTAGCTGATGAATATGTAAATGTCTCCTGGTCACTCACCACTTTGCAAACCATATCTCTTAGTCTGTGAGGTTCCCTGTGCTTTTAACTTCAATTTACTCCTTGCAATCTACAACAAGCACTGAAGACTACTTCTTGTTTGAATTATTATCTGCTGTATTCATATAACTCTAGCATGCTGCCTAACAAAACCATTTCCATTTGAAGAGACTGGGTGTCAAAAACAAAAGGTATATTACATATCTATCTCCAGTTGATGGAGTTACAGATTTTTCACTCTGGACTCTTACCTCATCTCCTCACCTGCCTATCACCTCCCCCTGTTGCCCCTCCTCCTCCCCTTTCTCCCATGGTCCACTCTCCTTTCCTAGCATATTCCTTCTCGTCCAACCGTTTGCCTTTCCCACACACTTGCCATTACCCATTTTCTTCTAGTTATCCTCCCTCCCCCCACCCCACCTATTTATTCTGTCATCTTCTCCCTTCCTTTCCAATCCTGATGGAGAGGCTCAGCCTGAAACGTCAGCTGTTTATTCAATTCCATTTATGCTGTCTGATCTGCTGAGTTCTTCCAGTATTTTATATGTGTTAATCGAGACTTCCAGCATCTGCAGAATCTCTTATGTTTGTGTGATCTGTATTGAACTTGTTTTTTTCTAAACGGCGCTGCTTCTGTCCCTGAAGTGTTTGGTGGAAGGTTCAATGATAAGCAGGCAGAGTAATTGGTTGACAAGACAAAAGTACAGATGGGTGACCTGATCTCTGCTCACAATGGCCAACATGAGCGTCTGGTTATATGTAACTTCATCTCTCCTTTCCCATACTGACCTGTGTGTCCTTGGCCTGTTCCACTAGCAGGTGAGGTGAGGGCAAACACAAACTACAGGAACAGCACTACATATTGCACCTGGTTCGCCTCCAACACAATAATGGTGTCACGTACCCCGTGACGGGAATAAAGAACCAGCAGAGATGGAAAACACTTTGGAGTCCAGTATTGCTGGACCAATAATATTTATTAGTAACTATGCAATACAATAATATAAATGTAAATAAATCAAACAGGTTAGCAATGATTACATAAAAGTAAGTGTGGAAATACAAACCCCATTTCCAGAAAAGTTGGGATATTTTCCAAAGTGAAATAATAACAAAAATCCGTGATACGTTAATTCACGTGAACCTTTATTTAACTGACAAAAGTACAAAGAAAAGATTTTCAATAGTTTTACTGACCAACTTAATTGTATTTTGTAAACATACACAAATTTAGAATTTCATGGCTGCAACGCACTCAACAAAAATTGGGACAGAGGTATGTTTGCCATTGTGTTACATCACCTTTCCTTTTAATAACACTTTTTAATCGTTTTGGAACTGAGGATACTAATTGTAGTAGATTTGCAATTGGAAGTTTTGTCCGTTCTTACTTGATATAAGACTTCAGCTGCTCAACAGTCCATGGTCTCCATTGTCTGATTCTCCTCTTCATGTTGCACCATACATTTTCAATAGGAGATAGATCTGGACTGGCAGCAGGCTAGTCAAGCACATGCACTCTGTGTCTACAAAGCCACGCTGTTGTAGCCTGTGCCGAATGTGGTCTGGCATTGTCCTGCTGAAATAAGCATGGACTTCCCGGGAAGAGACATCGCCTTGATAGCAACATATGTCTCTCTGAAATCCTAATATACGCCTCGGAGTCAATGGTACCTTCACATACATGCAACTCACCCATGCCGTGGGCACTGATGCACCCCCATACCATCACAGATGCTGGCTTTTGCACCTTTCGCTGATAACAATCTGGATGGTCGTTTTCATCTTTGGCACGGAGAACTTGACGCCCATTTTTTCCGAAAACTAGCTGAAATGTGGACTCATCTGACCACAGCACACGGTTCCACAGTCCTTCGGTCCATCTGAGATGAGTTCAGGCCGAGAGAACTCGCCGGCGTTTCTGCATAGCGTAGATGTATGGCTTCCTCCTTGCGTAATACAGTTTCAAGTTGCACTTCTGGATGCAGCAACGGACTGTGTTGAGTGACAATGGTTTTCCGAAGTACTCCCGAGCCCAGGTGGCTATAATTGTCACAGTAGCATGATGGTTTCTTAGGCAGTGCCACCTGAGGGCTTGAAGATTACGCGCATTCAACAGTGGTTTCCGACCTTGCCCTTTACACACTGAGATGTCTCTGAATTCTCTGAATCTTTTCACAATATTATGTACTGTAAATGTTGAAAGACCTAAATTCTCTGGAATCTTGCATTGAGAAATGTTCCTTTTGAACTGACTAACAATTCTCTCATGAATTTTGGCACAAAGGGGTGAGCCACGACCCATCCTTGCTTGCAAAGACTGAGCCTTTGATGGACGCTACTTTTATACCCAGTCATGATACCTCACCTGCTACCAATTAGCCTGCTTAATGTGGAGTCTTCCAAACCAGTGTTACTTGAATATTCTGGGCACTTTTCAATCTTATTTTAACTCTGTCCCAACTTTTGTTGAGTGTGTTGCAGCCATCAAATTCTAAATTTGTGTATGTTTACAAAATACAATTAAGTTGGTCAGTAAAGCTATTGAGAATCTTTTCTTTGTACTTTTGTCAGTTAAATAAAGGGTCACGTGAATTAACATATCACAGATTTTTGTTTTTATTGCATTTTGGAAAATATCCCAACTTTTCTGGAAATGGGGTTTGTATATATATATATATATGAAAAACCAAGCTTCTTTAAGTCTAGGGGTAAAAAGATACAGCCTTACGATGATGAGTAAAGTTCGGTTCAGTTCAGTTCATGGTATTTAGTTGAGTAGTGATGGAGAAAGAGGGAGAAATTTGAGTCTTCAGGCGAGCTGACACCGTCGATCTTCTCGTTGTCCTTCGAAATCCTTTAAAAGTCACCGACTGTGACTTTAACAAAGTCACCCAGGCGAGGGTGGACACATGGACAACTCCCCACTAGTCAACCCTTTTCCTCTTTTCTTCCACTGCAAGAGCGATGGATCCTCCAAAACCCACTTTTCCTGTGGGCACAACAAAGCTCATTCAGTGTCCAAACATGCATCTGAGGTCTGTATCATCTGCCCTCCTATTCATCTCACCGTACTGGGTACTGCCTGTCATTCAAATAACTCCTCCTTCCTCTCTCTGTGAAGAAATGCACAAACAGGTGAACTGTCCTTGAGAAGTGACAACAAACTGCCAAAAATCATAACATCGAGTGTCCATTAAATAACACTGCCTTCGGTCACCATAGAAACTTTCGAGCTGCTCCAACTCAGTAGAAATCCAAAGTTACTTCCAGTGCCTTAAAGTGACAGTCCAACAGTTAATCTTCATCTCTCTCTCTTCTTTACAAACAAGCTATCGGTGGTAAATAACCCTCTCTCTCTCTCTCTCTCTTTTCAAAAGCACAGTTAATAGGGGTAATTCAGGATCCCATCACAATGGAAACACTGAATTTTCCAATTTTTTTTTCCCAAAATGATTCTGGCATCCCTCTTCCTTTCCAGTCCTGATGAGGAGTCTCAGCCTGAAATATCAACTATTTATCCTCCTCTACAGGTGCTGCCTGACCTGCTGATGCCATAGTTATGGAGGGCTGTGGTCTGGCATTAGGCAGAAAACCAGCTCAGCACAATCAAGATCGGCACTTTATCTAAATGCCCGTAGAGACAAGATTAGTGAACTTGTGGCACAGATCAGTACCAAGACATATGATTTAGTGGCCACTACAGAAACCTGTTTGCAAGGTGGAGATGACTGGGAATTAAATATCCAAGGGTATCAGGTAATGCGGAAAGATAGGCAGGGAGGCAGAGGAGGTGGCCTGGCGCTCTTGATTAGGGATGGGATCAGGGTGATTGTGAGAGACAATATAAGATCTAGGAGTGGAATGTTGAGTCCATCTGGGTAAAGATTAAGAACAGTAAAAGGAAAAATTCACCGGTGGGTGTTGTCTATTGGCCACCTAATAAAAATATTGCAGTGGCAGAGGCTATTAACTGAGAAATAACTGAGACTTGTAAGAACGGAACGGCAGTTGTCATGGGGGATTTTAACTTCCATATAGATTGGGTGAATCAGGTTGGTTAAGGAAGTCTTGAGGAGGACTTCATAGAATGCATCTGTGATGGCTTTCTTGTGCAGAATGTTAGTGAACCTACAAGGGAAAATACTATCTTAGATCTAGTACTGTGCAATGAGAGAGGTAAGATTAATGATCTTGTAGTCAGGGATCCTTTGGAAAGAGTGATCATAGTATGATTCAATTTTGCATTCAGATGGAGGATGAAATAGTTAGATCTAAAACTAGTGTATTATGCTTGAACAAGGGAAACTACAATGGGATGGGGGGGAGTTGGCTAATGTGGATTGGGAGCACAGGCTAATTGGTTGGACAGTTGAGGAACAGTGGAATACTTTCAAAGAGATTTTTCACAGATTTTGCGCTCAGCAAAAGTATATTCCAGACAAAAGTAAGGACAGTAAGTGTGGGGAGAGCCAGCCTTGAATAACTAAGGAAATAAAAGATAGTATCAAATTAAAATCTCATGTGTACAAAGGCACAAAGAGTTGTGGGAGACTGGAGGATTAGGAAAACTTTAAGCAACAGAGCAATTAAACAAGAAATAAGGAAAGGGAAGATAGAGTATGAAAGTAAATTAGCACAAAATATAAAAACAGATAGCAAAAGTTTTTATAAATATATAAAGCGGAAGAGGGTGGCTAAAGTCAACGTAGGTCCCTTGGAAGACGAGAAGGGGAAATTAATATTGGGTGATAAGGAAATGGCTGAGGCATTGAACGACTATTTTGTGTCGGTCTTGACGGTGGAGGACACATCTAATACGCCAAAGAAGGATGTTGTGGACAAAATGGGAGGTGAGGACCTCGATAAATTCACTGTCACTAAAGAGATAGTGATGAGCCAACTAGAGGGTCTGAACGTAGATAAGTCCCCTGGTTCTGATGGGATACATCCCAGGGTGCTGAAGGAATTGGCGGAGGTTATAGCAGACGCATTGGTAATCATTTACCAAAACTCTCTAGACTCTGGGCAGGTCTCGGCGGATTGGAAGACAGCAAATGTTATGCCACTTTTTAAAAAAGGATGTAGGCAAGAGACGGGCAACTATAGGCCAGTTAGCTTAACATCTGTAGTCGAGAAAATGCTTGAAGCTGTCATTAAGGAAGAAATAATGAAACATTTAGAAAGGAGTGGTTCCATTAGACAGATGCAGCATGGATTCAGAAAGGGAAGGTCCTGTTTAATAAACTTACTGGAGTTCTTTGAGGACATAGTGCAGTGGATAGAGGGGAACAGGTGGATGTCGTATACTTGGATTTCCAGAAGGCGTTCGATAAGGTGCCACACAAGAGACTTATAAATAAGATATGGATGCATAGAGTCTGTGGAAGTGTATTGGCATGGATGGTGGATTGGTTAATCATTAGAAGGCAGAGAGTTGGTATAAATGGGTGTTTCTCCGGTTGGCGGTCAGTGGTGAGTGGGGTGCCGCAGGGGTTGGTGCTGGGTCCGCAGCTGTTTACCATTTACATTGATGATTTGGAAGAGGGGACTGAGTGTAGTGTAGCAAAATTTGCTGATGACACTAAACTGAGTGGAAAAGCAAATTGTACAGAGGATGTGGAGAGTCTGCAGAGGGATATACTGTAGATAGGTTAAGTGTGTGGGCCAAGGTCTGGCAGATGGAATACAACATTGGTAAATGCGAGATCATCCACTTTGGAAGGAATAATAGAAGAGCAGATTATTATTTAAATGGTGGAAGATTGCAGCATGCTGTTATGCAGAGAGACTTGGGAGTGCTTGTTCATGAATCGCAAAAAGTTGGCTTGCAGGTACAACAGGTTATTAAGAAAGCAAACATAAGGTTGGCCTTCATTGCTAGAGGGATTGAATTCAAGAGCAGGGAGGTCATGCTGTAACTATACAGAGCACTGGTGGGGCCGCACCTGGAGTACTGTGTGCAGTTCTGGTCTCCATACTTGAGGAAGGATATACTGGCTTTGGAGGCAGTGCAGAGGAGGTTCACCAGATTGATTCCAGGGATGAAGGGGTTAACCTATGAGGAGAGATTGAGTCGCCTGGGACTGTACTCCCTGGAGTCCAGAAGAATGAGAGGGGATCTTATAGAAACATACAAAATTTTGAAAGGGATAGATAAGATAGAAGTAGGAAAGTTGTTTCCATTGGTAGGTGAGACTAGAACTAGGGGACATTGCCTCAGGATTCAGGGGAGAAGATTTAGGACGGAGATGAGGAGAAACTGTTTTTCCCAGAGAATGGTGAATCTGTGGAATTCTCGGCCCAGGGAAGCAGTTGAGACTTCTTCACTAAATATATTTAAGAAACAGTTAGATAGATTTTTACATAGTAAGGGAATTAAGGGTTATGGAGATAAGGCAGGTAGATGGAGCTGAGTTTATGGACAGATCTGCCATGATCTTATTGAATGGTAGGATAGGATCGATGGGCCGAATGGCTTACTCCTGCTCCTATTTCTAATGTTCTTATGAGATAGGTTGAATGGCCTTTTTCTGTTCTGTAGTGGTCCATGACTCAGAGGTTGAGGGTGAAATGTGAGATGTCTAAGGGGTGGTGCGAGTGTGAAACCAGCTGCCAGCGGCAGTGGGTTCGACTGAACGTTCAAGAGACATTTGGGTAGGTGTACGGAGGGCTATGGTCCGGGTGTAGGTCGATGAGACTATGCAGAATAACAACATGACACGGACTAGATGGGCTGAAGGGCATGCTTCTGTCTTGTAGTGCTCTATGACTCTACAACCGGTCACAGGCTCGGTGGGAGGCTACCTGTCCGGGGCTTGGAGGCCCGTCTGGGTCAGCGAGAGTGTGTGGCAAAGAGCCGTGACTTGCTTTTGCAACACGCACAGATGCGTTATACGTTTAATGCGCCGTGTGCGTGTCCTGAGAAAGGTCTCGTCCAGAAACGTCGACTGTTGACTCTTCTCTGTAGATGCTGCCTGACATGCTGAGTTCCTCCAGTGTGTCTTGCTCTGGACTTCCAACACCTACAGATTTTCTAGTGTTTGTTGTTTTGCTATTGTCTTGTTGTGTTGTTTTCTGAACATGCTACATTGGTGCCGGAATCTGTGGCGACACTTGCACCCCTGACTCCCTCCAGCCCATCCTTGTTAACTCTAACGATGCATTCACTGAACCTATAATAAATCTGTAACTCCTCTATCAGCGCTGAACACAGAAATTGGCCACTTGCATTCAGATCCTTAGCTGCCCCCGTGTGGTGGAATGGGATATTACATGCAATGCGGTTGGAAGAATTCAAAGACCTTGTCCCTGCAAAGGAGACTAGAACCATTCCCCATCCCAACACAATCTACTGAATTTGAATCCAAATCAGGTTTAGTATCACGGGCACGCGTCTTTTTTTTTTGTTTGCAGCAGCAGTATATTGCAATACCTAATAAGAAATATTTATAAAGGTTGCATTTTTAAAAATAGTGCAAAAAGGGAGCAAAAATAGTGAGGTGGTGTACATGGGTTCATTGTCCATTCAGAAATCTGATGTAGCGGTAAAGAAGCTGTTCCTGAAACATTGAGTGTGTGTCTTCAAGCTCCTGTACCACTTCCTTGGTGGTAGCAATGAGAAGAGGACATGTCCTGGGTGATGGGGGTCCTTAACAATGGATGCTGCCTTTTTGAGGCATCACCTTTTCAAGATGTCCTCGATGCTGGGGAGCCAGTGCCCATGATGGAGCTGGCTGAGTTTACAACTTTCTGCAGCTTGTTTCGATCCTGTACAGTGGCCCCTCCAGACCAGATGGATATGCAACCAGTTAGAATGCTCTCCATGGTACATCTGTAAAAACATATGAATCTTTGGTGACATGTCACATCTTCTCAAAGTCCTAATGAAATGTAGCCACTATCATGCCTTCTTTGTAGTTTCATCAGTATGTTGGGCCCAGGATCATCTTCAGCGATGGTGACATTCCAGAACTTGAAACTGCTCACCCTTTGCACTGCTGGTCCCTTGACCAGGACTGGTGTGTGTTCCCTAGACCTCCCCTTCCTGACCCTGAGACACATACTGAACCGCTAGCTTGTCAGAAACACAGAACTCAACATGCACAGCGAGGAATGTGATTGGATTTGACTATGATCAAGCAGCGCAAAAGCATAGTGGTTACCGTAATGCTATTACTGTGCCTGCAACCTGGCTTCAATTCCATCACTGTCTGTGAGGAGTTTGTACTGTATGTTCTCTCTGTGACTTCCTGCGTTTCCTCCAGGAGCTCTGATATCTTTCCACGGGCCAAAGACCATAAGACCATAAGACAAAGGAGCAGAAGTCAGCCATTCGGCCCATCGAGTCTGCTCCGCCATTTTATCCTGAGCTGATTCATTTTCCCATTTAGTCCCACTCCCCCGCCTTCTAAGACATAAAGGTCATTAGGTTAATTGCTCAGATACATATCTCTCTCTCTCTCTCTCACACATACACGCGCGCACACACACACACACACACACAATGCTGGAGGAACTCAGCAGGGCAGGCAGCATTGATAGATGTTGCATTTTGGGCAGTCGACATTTTGGACTGAGACTCTCCATCAAGAGTGGAAAGGAAGATGCCAGATTAAGAAGGTTGATTGAGGGGAAGGTGGTGATAGGTGAAGCCAGGTGGATGGGGGAGGGGGAGGGGATAAAGTAAGAAGCTGGGAGGTGATGAGTGGAAAAGGGGAAAGGACTGGATAGGAGAGTGGACCATGGGAGAAAGGAAAGTGAGGGGCAAACTGGAGGTAGGTGATAGGTGAGGAGGAGGTAAGAGGGGGTGTAATTGTGCAGGGCGTGTTCTTTGGGTCGAAAGGGCCTGGAACCATGCTTTATCTCAACATATTTATTAATGGCTGTAACACCACATCAACAAAGGCGTCTTTTAAGTCCGAGAGTGGGCAAGTTTAATGCTTAGTAGATCAGCAGCCCTTCAGAACTGCCAACTCCAAGCCCATGCCTGTGTGAATGAGGTTTCAGTGGTATTCACTGGCGTCAATGTGTTACTGGAAAGCTCCTATGAAGGCTGACTTACCTATTGAATATTGAAAGGCTGAGAGTGAGTGGACACGGAGAGGATGTTTCCTATCAGTGGGGATTCTCGGACCAGAGGGCACAGCCTCAAAATACAAGGACAGAGGTCAGAGGTGGGAGCAACCAGGGTGGTGGTACATGGTTCCCTCTGGGACTGGAAGCCGGTGGCTGGTGGTGTGCCGCAGAGATCAGTGCTGTGTCCTCTGTTGTTTGTCATCTACGTGGTTAATTGGATCAGCAAATTCACAGATGTCACTGAGACTGGGGGTGCAGTGGACAGCAGGGAAGACTATCAAAGCTTGCAACAGGATCTGGACCTGCTGGAAAAAGTCTCAGAAACGGCAGACGGAATTTAATACAGACAAGTGTGAGGTGTTGCAATTTAGGAGGACAAGCCAGAATAGATCATACACAGTGAGCATAAACACAAAATAATCTGCAGATGCTGGGGTTAAAGCAACACTCACAACACAGTCCTGGCCTGAAACGTCGACCAATCTTTTCCACGGATGCAGCCCGACCTGCTGAGTTCCTCCAGCGTGTTGTGAGTGATACAGTTTGCAGTAGGGCACTGAGGAGAGCAGATGAATAGAAGGATCTGGGGATGCAGATCCATAATTCCTTTAAAAATGGCGTCACAGTAGATAGGGTCATAAAGACAGCTTTTGACAATTGTCCTTCATAATCAGAGTATGAGTACAGGAGCTCAGATGTTATGTTGAAGTTGAATAGGGTGTTGGTGAGGCCTAAAATGGATTATTGTGTGCAGGTCTGGTCATCTACCTGCAGGAAAGATTGAAAGTGTGCAGGGAAAACTTGCCAGGATGTGAGGAACTGAGTAATGGGGAAAGGTTGAATAGGTCAGGACTTTATTTCATAGCGCATAGAAGAATGAGGGTATACAAAATTATGAGGGGTAAATGCAAATAAGCGTTTTCCACTGAGGTTATGGAACTAGAGGTCATGGGTAAAGGGTTAAAGGTGAAAAGGTTAAGGGGAACATGAAGGGAAACTTCTTCATTCAGGAGTATGGTGAGACTGTGGATCCAGCTGCTGGCAGGAGTGGTCGATGCAGTGTTGATTTCAACATTTAAGAGAAGATTGGATAGGCACATGAATGGGAGGGGGATGGGTTCAGGTCAATGGGACTAGGCAGATTAATAGTTCAGCATTAACTAGATAGGCCGATGGACCTGTTTCTGTGCTGCAGTGTTTTATGACTCTATGAGGAATTTCTTTAGCCAGAAGATGGTGTATCTGTGGAATTAATTATCACAAACGGCTGTGGAGACCAAGAAATTGGGTACTATTACTGTATATGTAAAACTGAGGCTCTTGCTTAGTCAGGGTCACTACGTTTTTGGAGAGAATGGGATTGAGAGGGCTAGCAAATCAGCCATGATTGAATGCCAGAGCATTCTTTATGGGCTGAATGGCCTCATCCTGCTCCTATACCTCAGGGATTGAGAAGCACCAACTTCTAACGAATGGTGCAATTGAACTGGAGAGGAAGGTGGGGAGAGGGGTGGGCTCTTTGGAGTTAGGGAAGACTCACACTACTGATGCCTTGAAGTGAATTGATAGAGGTGAACAAGATGATTGAGTTTTCCCAGGGTAGAAATGGCTAATTCTACAGAGCTCAAGTTAAAAATGATTGAGATAAAGGATGGGGGATGTTGTTTTTTTGAAACAGTGTTCAGTCTGTGGAACACTGCCAAGGGCAGATATATTAGGGATATTAAAAAGACGGGAGGAGGAGATGGCAGCACGCCGCGCGTGCGCAGCCCTCCGGTGAAAAATGTTGCCGTATCTGTTAAATAGGGGCTGTGGCCAATTCTGATTTGATGGAGAATGGACGTGAAAGCACAGAGGAACATCTGGAGAAATTTCTGAAACGCCCATTCACTGCTGTCGTTACTGTGTGATTGGGAATCTTTCAGAGGGTAGGCCTCAAAATCCCCGGCCTTGCCTGCTTTTGGCGACCGAGAAGGAGGTCGAATCGTTCGGACAGAGATGGCGCTCAGTACTCGGTGTCGGAAAGCTGATCAGAGATCGAAGTTTTCGGATGACTCAGAGTCGGACCGTGGTCGGGTATGGCAGGGAGAGTTTTTCTTCCTTCTCCCGTCTGCGTGAGATGTGGGACATTTGAGAGACTTTGAACTTTACTGTGCTCACGGACTTCTTCATCCAGTTATGGTATTGTTACACTGTTTGTAACTATATGTATAATTATGTGGTTTGGTCAGTTTTTTCAGTCTTGGTCTGTCCTGTGTTTTGTGATATCACACCGGAGGAAATAATGTATCATTTCTTAATGCACACGTTACTAAATGACAATAAAAGGGGACTACGTGTCTTTATAACCTAAGACTCTTAGGTGGGCACCTGGATGATAGAAAGACAGAGGGTTATGTGTGATCCTGGTAGTGTTGGTGGTTTGTGCAATCGCTTTACAGAAGCAGCAAATGGGATTCAAATCTACCATGCCTGTAGGATGTTTGTATGTTCTCCCATGACCGCACGTGCTCTCATTTCACATTCCAAAGATGTACAGGTGAAGGTTCGGAACTTGTGGGCATGCTATGAGGTGACACACGTGGCCCCAGTACATCCTCGGACTGTGTTTTGATGTACGTGACAAATAAAGCTAATCTGATATTAGAGATAAATAAAGCTAATCTTATATTAGCTAGAGAACTTTCCCAGAATCCAAACTCCCCAACCCCGACTCACCACCCCCCTTCCCCTCCCACGCTGTCAGCTTGACAGCATAGTGGCTGGCCTCACTCCATCACAGCGCCAGCACCCCAGGTTCAGTCCCACCACTGTCCGTAAGCAGTCTGTACATCCTCCCCGTGACTGCGCGGGTTTCCTCCCACAGTCCAAACACGTACGGCTGAGTAGGTTAATTGGTGACGAGCGTGTAATTGGCCAGCACGGGCTTGGTAGGCCAGAAGGGGCTTGTTACCGCGCTCTAAATTTTTAAAAAAGATTCTTGAGGGCTGCTCTCTGCCTGGTTGCTACTTTGGGTCAGCGAGGGAGAGGGAAGGTCAGAATGGTGACCTCGCCACCTCTCAATCAACGGTGAAATTTCATGTCCTTTTCCTATGATCGAAAACCACTGCAGGTCATAGGGTACACTAAAATCTGTAGGTCTACCTTGCTAGTGACTGTGCTGTGTGTGGGTGCACTGTGGTCCGGAGGAACACTTTTGTTTGTACAATCAGTGACTATAAACTTGAACCTGGAATATTAAAATGGGAGCTCAGGAGACCCCAACAGTATGGTACACAGCAGCCTTGATGGGCTAAATTGCCCTCTGTCTTAGGATTGAATCTGGCCCAAACCTGTCAAATAGGTACCCACCTACACATTAACGACAAATATCAGCAGATATATATTTATTTTACATCCCAAGAGTAGAAAAACCAGTAACCATGGTGATGGGGGTGGGGGGGAGAAAGGTGAAAAGGAATGAGGTGAGGGAATGTTGGAATGGAGAGTTTAAAAATTGCCCCCCCTTTCCACCTCTCTCATATCCATCATCCAAGCCTTACTGAAATACAAATTATTTCCACAGAAACAGGCCTTGCAGAATAAACTGACAACATCTTAAACAGCCTGCGCTTTACAGTTAGAGGCCTCGTGTATTTTACATTTGTACAATGGAACGCAGATGGCCGAGCCCTGGGCCCTCCCCAGCCTGGTCCTGCCCCCCCCCACCCCCCGCAGGTCTCGTGGTGAGATTCAGTGCAAATTGAAACCACAATCCCCAAACTTCACTTGTACCCCATAATACCTTCTATTCCTTTCCAGAACACTATGTACAGAATTTCAAAGCTATATACAAGGTTAAACACTGACCCAGGTGTTACCAGCTCGAAGCTCCCTGGGCTGCTTCACAGGGGCAGGTATGTGCAGAGAGAGCCCTTGTGGACTGATCATTTACCAGGAACCCCGACACCACCACTCCCCCGGCCTGCTCAGTATTGCATTGAGGGGCTGCAATCACTGGGCGCACTCCCACCTTCCCCCAGGCACCATCAGCTGGCTATTCAACTGCAGAGGCAGCCGAGCTGTTGCCTGTGCTGACGTCCACCAGTAATCCAGGGCATTGTCGCCCGAGCCTCGAGGGACTGTCCGTCCACTGGGACCTCAGCCACAAACATAAGCCCCTCCAAAACAGGAACTCCATCGCTGTGTTTTAAAACCCTGCCCAAGGAAAATGAATAACACAAGAGATTCTGCAGATGCTGGAAATCCAGAGCAACACACACAAAATGCCGGAGGAACTCAGCAGGCCAGGCAGCGTCCACAGAAATGAACGGTCAATATGTCAGGCCGAGACCCTTCATCAGGACTGAAAAGGAAGGGGGATGCCAGCCAATTTAAATTCTATGCCCATTCCACCATGTCAATCCACAGCCTTCTCTACTGCCACACAAGGCCACTCTCAAGTTGGAGGAGCAACACCTCGTCGTCTGTCTAGGTAGCCTCTAACCTGATAGAATGAACATCAATTTCTCCAATTTCCAGTCCCCCCCCCCTTCAATTCCACACCCTCTTTTCCTCACCTGCCTATCATCTCCCCCAGTGCCCCTCCTGCTTCCATTTCTCCCATAGTCTACCCTCCTGTCTCATCAGATCCCTTCTCCAGCCCTTCATCTATCACCTCCCAGCTTCTTACTTCATCCCCCCTCCCACCCACCCGGATTCACCTGTCACCTTCTAGCTTGTCCTCCTCCCACTCCCCTCAGTTCCTTATTCTGGCATCTCCCCCCTTCCTTTCCAGTCCCAATGAACGGTCTCGGCCTGAACATCAACACCATCATTTCCGACCTGCCGAGTTGTGAGTGTGAGTGTGTGTGTGTGTGTGGGGCCAAGGGAAATCAACAGCACTCCCTTCTCTCCGAGAACTATCAGAAGCCCCACAGCATTGGACTGGAAAGTGCACGTACAACGGAAACCGGATTGGTTCAGCTCGAGCAGGTGAAGTTCCAGCAGTGGACTTGTGCTACCAACTCCGCCAACTAACATGATACTCGGGCGCAGAGCAGTTTCAGTTAAATATGCTTAAAATGCTCAGAGCAAGTTGCTTCATACCTGAAGTTCCTGCCTTTGGCAGGTGAAATCTCCGCTGACTGGCAGCAGCTCAAGAGGAGAAGGGCAGCCAGTCGTGTGTTGGACCAGATCCGAGGTGGCAGTGCTTACAACAGCCCAATCGCTCCCTGTCCCGCCTGACAGCGGTCCGGTTTCCTTGCAAATGGAGCACCAGCCAGCACTTCCAGGGACAGGAGCAGGGAGAGAGACGGTATAGGAGCCACACTAGCCGTGTATGTTTTTGCTTGGCCAAAGATTGAATTAAGGCAGTGGACAGCTGGATAGTGCCCTGGCCACACCACCAGATCGGCCAGCGTCTTCGTGTTATGGTTTCCCGGCAGCAACTCTGCCGGCCCCCAACCACACCACGGCGGATCGCTTAGTATTCGAGAGCCTCCAACGCCTCACTCAGGGCACGTACAGAGGAACAGGGAAGGTGGGAGCCATGGCCCTAGGCAAGGTGCATCTCTGACTGACCCACACCTCCCTGCCCAGTGCCTTCGGCAAATTACACACGTTGGAATGAGGACACACACGTGGTGACACAAATCATGGCCCAGAAGCAAGAGGATCTCCAGCTATAATTGCACTTGGTTTGAAGAACAGGAGAATGGTGGGTGCAGAGAGGAAGAACGTGGAGCTTCCCAACTTCCAAAGTTAAATGTGGTGTGGAACAAGGAAACCCAGGCACTCAGTGGGCAGGGGACTGTAACCGGGACAAAGGAGAAGTCCAGACTGCTGTGGACCCTCAGTCAACATATACACCACACAGAGGGATGAACAAGTCTCCCCCTGTCTCTTGTCACCAACTCTGTCCCCTCACCATCAACCCCACCCCAACCCACAATCAACCCAGCATCTCAAGCACTTCCATTGTCAATGGGCATATAAAACACACTAACAAGTAATCTGTGGCAACTCTTTACATAGAAGTCCTGCTTCGTTAAGTCAGTGAAGCCACAGATCCGAGTTAAATACAAGAGTATGAAGACGTCACCGTCTTGGTCCACCCTGCAAGCCGCACACTCCATCCAAGGCGCCGAAAGTGATGGAATAGTGGGACTGAACGGAGTTCCCAGGGCTCGGAATATTTACACATTCATCGCATGGTGACCCCTGCACCATTCTGCCTCTTCGGAAAGGCATATCTTCAACATAGGACGAGAACCAAGTGTTCCTCAGCTCCCAGTGTTCCTGATTGTCTGCAAGACTGGCCACACAGCCAGGCTATTCGCTGAACCGTTTCTTGGGGCCGGTCCGAGCCCGGTTTGATCTCCTGATATCCTGCTTAGAGTCCTTGCACTTCTGGCAGATGAAGACCTCGGGGACGTTGGACTTCCTGATCTTGGCGCAAGAGAGATGGATCCACGTCGCGCATTCGTTACACTCAATCATCGGCCGGCCTGCGAACGGCTTCATACAGAAGCACGTGATCAGGTCCCAGGAGTCGTCTTCTGAAAGGGAAGCAAATTGATTACCAAACTACATATACGGTACCATATACAACCCTGAGATTCATTTCCTTCTGGCCATTCACAGTAAATACAAACAAGTAATAACAATAAATAAACAAACAATAAATATCGAGAACATGAGATGAAGAGTCCTTGAAAGTGAGTCCGCCGGTTGTGGGAACGGTTCAGTGTCAGGGTGAATGAAGTTTTGGTTCTGGTTTTGGTGTGCAGTTTTGGGTTCCTTATTTTAGAAACGATATACTGACGTTGGAGAGGGTTCAGAGAATAATTCCAGGAATGAAAGGGTTACCGTATGAGGAACATCTGGCATCTCTTGGGCTGTATTCCCTGGAGTTCAGGAGAATGAGGGGTAATCTCATAGAAACATTCCAAATGTTAAAAGGCCTGAACAGATTAGATATGGAAAAGTTATTTCCCGTGGTAGGAGAGTCCAGGACAAGAGGGTACAACTTCAGAACTGAAGGACGTCCATTTAGAACAGAGATGCGCAGAAATTACTTTAGTCAGAGGGTGGTGAATTTCTGGAATTGGTTGCCACGAGCAGCTGTGGAGGCCAAGTCATTGGGTACATTTAAGACAGAGATAGATAGGTTGTTGATTAGCCAGGGCGTCAAAGGGTATGAGGTGAAAGGGAGTGGGGATGACTGGAAGAACTGGATCAGCCCATGATTGACTGGCGGGGCAGACTCAACGGGCCAAATGGCCTACTTCGGCTCCTGTATTTTATGGTTTGGGAGCCCGATGATTGAGGGGCGATAGCTGTTATTGCACCTGGTTCCCGTACTTCCGTGTTGATGGCAGCAGCGAGGAGAGAGCACGGCCCAGATGCGGGGGTCCTCAATGACGGGGGTTACTTTCCTGCGGCAGTGCCTCAGGCAGATGTGCTCAATGATGAAAAGGAATCCGTGAATGTAGGAGGTCCAGTTAGAAAACAGCCCTGGGCTCAGCTTGATACAACCGTCAGATCCACCCTCCCGTGAGCCCACAGCACCAGACTACCCACAGGACGTTCACCATTACAAATTCACAAGGGTGTTGGCAGGATCTGAGGATCTGAGATTAGAGGGAAAGGTTGAACAGGTTTGGACTTTATTCCCTGAAACAGAGAAGGAGAGGGGAAATTTCATCAGGAGTACAAAATTATGAAGGAGTTTTTTTTTAATTCTGAGGTACAACATGGAACAGGTCCTCCCACCACTTCGAAACGCGTTGCCCAGCAACCCGCCGATTTAACCCCAGCCTAATCACAGGACAACTCACAATGCCCAATTCACCTACTAACCGGTAGGTCTTGGGACTGTGGGAGGAGACTGGAGCACTAACAGGGAACCCACACACCGATGGGAAGGCATGTACAAACTTGCTTACAGAGGAAACGGTAAGCCCTGCGCAGTAATAACATCAGGCTCCAGGAAGGTAACGACCAACACAGTCCAAGGATGCGCTGGGGGACAGCCTGCAAATGTCACCATGCGTCTGGAGCTAACGTAGCATGCCCATAGCTTAATAAATTGTTGGTTTACGGGAGGCAACCGCAGCATCCAGAGGAAACCGACAGTCACAGAGAGAACGTACAAACTGAATTGAAGCCCAGTGGCCGGCGCTGTAAATATCAGGCTTACTCAGCTACACGTCCTGTGGGAGCAGCTCTATTTCATTAGGAGCTTGAGGAGACTTGCTACGTCACCGAAAACCTCCCAAATTTCTACAGAAGTACCCGAAGAGCATTCTAACCGGTTACATCACTGTCTCCAGAGCAGCGAGCGTACAGGATTGGACAAAGCTGCAGAAAGTCGCAAACTCAGCCAGCTTGCTCGTGGACACTACACCCCCCCAGCATTGAGGACACCTTCAAAGGGCAATGCCTCAGAAAGATGGCATCTATCATGAAGGACCCCCTGTCATCCAGGACATGCCGTCTTCTCACCGCTACTATTGAGGTGGTGGTACAGGAGCCTAAAGACACACACTCAATGTTTCCGGAACAGCTTCTTCCCCTCCGTCATCAGATATACGAAATGACAATTAATCCACAAACACTACCTCACTCTCCTTTTGGCTCTCCTTTCGCACTAGTTTAAAGATTATATATTTCTTATTGTGGTTTATGTTTCTATTTCTTGTAAGATACCGCAAAACAACAAATTTCATGGCATATGCCAGTGATATTAAACCTGATTCTGGTAGTAAAATGGTAATGCAATTGTCTATTGGAATTTAATGGTGGCTGTGCTGTCCTGAACCTTGGCCCAGTCTGGTCCTTAATACTCTCACTCATCCGTTAGCCTTTGACCAGACTCGCTGCCAGTGAAGCCAGGTGGATTGGGGGGAGAAGCTGGGAGGTAGTAGCTGGAAAAGGTAAAGAGCTAGAGAAGAAGAACTCCGATAGGAGAGGAGAGTGGAAAAGGAAGGGCACCGGGGGAAGTAATAAGCAGGTGAGGAGAAGAGGTAAGAGGCCAGAGAGGAGAACTAAAGAAGAGGGAAGAAATTGATGTTCATGCCATCAGGTTGGAGGCTACCCAGCTGGAATATGAGGCATTACTCTTCCAACCTGAGAGTGGCCTCTTCATGACAGAAGACGAGGCCATGGACCGATAGGTCAGAATGGAGAAGTATTAAAATAGTTGGTCATCTGGAAATTCTGCTAGTTGCAGATGGAGCGGAGGTGCTTAACAAAGTGGCCCCCTGTGCACAACCGAACACTGTATTCCACCTGCTACTGCAAGGAATAAAAACTAAAGAGACGATTGAACGTGGTAGCGAAGTACAGTCTCACACATGGCAAGTTGACCCACTATGACACTTACCTTCAATCTTAAGGCTTTCTGCGGGAGCGGCGTCAGGAGCACCTGCCGAGAAAATGAAAGGAACTTGGTCAATTCCCTCTTCAAAAGCATGTAAATCCATTTGACCCCTTGGCATATTCTACTGTTCAACAGGATTGCAGCTGACCTGTGCATAGTACCCAACAACCTCAACCAACATTAACCCATCAGTTAGTCTTTAAACTCCGTTTACACTTTCCCGGATTACACTGAATGTTAGCAGAAAGCTGAACACTTGGCGCTGTCTTACTCCGGACCTAAGCGACCGGGAGAGCAAATTCACTCCAGGCCTATAATGAATCCTCTGTGCATACAGAGGCTGTTTGAGTGACTACTCAGTATCAACAGCTCTGAAGATCTATCCTGGGGCCAACATATGCTACAATTACTGAGGATCTCTCAGTGGGTGAGCACCTGGGGGACAGTGACCACCGCTCCCTGGCCTTTAGCATTATCATGGAAAAGGATAGAATCAGAGAGGACAGGAAAATTTTTAGCTGGGGAAGGGAAAATTATGAGGCTATAAGGCTAGAGCTTGCGGGTGTGAATTGGGATGATGTTTTTGCAGGGAAATGTACTATGGACATGTGGTCGATGTTTAGGGATCTCTTGCTGGATGTTAGGGATAAATTTGTCCCAGTGAGGAAGATAAAAAATGGTAGGGTGAAGGAACTATGGGTGACAAGTGAGGTGGAAAACCTAGTCAGGAGGAAGAAGGCAGCATACATGAGGTTTAGGAAGCAAGGCTCAGATGGGTCTATTGAGGAATATAGGGAAGCAAGAAAGGAGCTTAAGAAGGGGCTGAGAAGAGCAAGAAGGGGGCATGAGAAGGCCTTGGCGAATAGGGTAAAGGAAAACCCCAAGGCATTCTTCAATTATGTGAAGAAAAAAAGGATGACAGGAGTGAAGGTAGGACCGATTAGAGATAAAGGTGGGAAGATGTGCCTGGAGGCTGTGGAACTGAGCGAGGTCCTCAATGAATACTTCTCTTCGGTATTCACCAATGAGAGGGAACTTGATGATGGTGAGGACAATATGAGTGAGGTTGATGTTCTGGAGCATGTTGATATTCAGGGAGAGGAGATGTTGGAGTTGTTAAAATATATTTGGACGGGTAAGTCCCCAGGGCCTGACGGAATATTCCCCAGGCTGCTCCATGAGGCGAGGGAAGAGATTGCTGAGCCTCTGGCTAGGATCTTTATGTCCTCGTTGTCTACGGGAATGGTACCGGAGGATTGGGACGAGGCAAATGTTGTCCCCTTGTTCAAAAAAGGTAGTAGGGATAGTCCAGGTAATTATAGACCAGTGAGCCTTACGTCTGTGGTGGGAAAGCTGTTGGAAATGATCCTTACAGATAGGATCTATGGGCATTTAGAGAATCATGGTCTGATCAGGGACAGTCAGCATGGCTTTGTGAAGGGCAGATCGTGTATAACAAGCCTGATAGAGTTCTTTGAGGAGGTGACCGGGCATATAGATGAGGGTAGAGCAGTGGATGTGATCTACATGAATTTTAGTAAGGCATTTGACAAGGTTCCACATGGCAGGTTTATTCAGAAAGTCGGAAGGCATGGGATCCAGGGAAGCTTGGCCAGGCGGATTCAGAATTGGCTTGCCTGCAGAAGGCAGAGGGTTGTGGTGGAGGGAGTACATTCAGATTGGAGGGTTGTGACTAGTGGTATCCCACAAGGATCTGTTCTGGGACCTCTACTTTTCGTGACCGGGATGTAGGGGTAGAAGGGTGGGTTGGCAGGTTTGCAGACGACACAAAGGTTGGTGGTGTTGTAGATAGTGTAGAGAATTGTCAAAGATTGCAGAGAGACATTGATTGGATGCAGAAGTGGGCTGAGAAGTGGCAGATGGAGTTCAACCCAGAGAAGTGTGAAGTGGTATACTTTGGAAGGACAAATTCCAAGGCAAAGTACAAAGTAAATGGCAGGATACTTGGTAGTGTGGAGGAGCAGAGAGATCTGGGGGTACATGTCCACAGATCCCTGAAAGTTGCCTCACAGGTAGATAGGGTAGTTAAGAAAGCTTATGGGGTGTTAGCTTTCATAAGTTGAGGGATAGAGTTTTAAGAGTCGCGATGTAATGATGCAGCTCTATAAAACTCTGGTTAGGCCACAATTGAAGTACTGTGTCCAGTTCTGGTCACCTCACTATAGGAAGGATGTGGAAGCACTGGAAAGGGTACAGAGGAGATTTACCAGGATGCTGCCTGGTTTAGAATGTATGCATTATGATCAGAGATTAAGGGAGCTAGGGCTTTACTGTTTGGAGAGAAGGAGGATGAGAGGAGACATGATAGAGGTGTACAAGATATTAAGAGGAATAGATAAGAGTGGATAGCCCGCGCCTCTTCCCCAGGGCACCACTGCTCAATACAAGAGGACATGGCTTTAAGGTAAGGGGTGGGAAGTTCAAAGGGGGATATTAGAGGAAGGTTTTTTTTAAACTCAGAGTGTGGTTGGTGAGTGGAATGCACTGCCTGAGTCAGTGGTGGAGGCAGATACACTAGTGAAGTTTAAGAGACTACTAGACAGATATATGGAGGAATTTAAGGTGGGGGGTTATATGGGAGGCAGGGTTTGAGGGTTGGCACAATAGTGTGGGCCGAAGGGCCTGTAATGTGCTGTATTATTCTATTACAAAGAAGGAATAACGACATAACAGCAGCTACATTTCATAAGGTGTCCCAGGAGATTTGAAAGAGTGCAGGGGGCTAAACAGAGAGCCCTGTTGTGCAACTTTACTGACAGAGATCATGGAGATGTTGTTCCCAATTTCAACTGACTGGGGTCAGCAAGTGAGGAAATCGTGGATCCAGTTGCACCAGGAGGTATTGAGGATCACAGTAAACCACAGAGAGTTGTAAAATTTGTCAGCTCCCTCTTGGGTACTAGCCTCCATAGTATCCAAGACATCTCCAAGGAACTATGCCTCAGAAAACTCATCGCCCAGGACATGCCCTCTCTTCACTGTTACCATCAGGGAGGATGTACAGGAGCCTGAAGGCACACACTCAGTGATTCAGGAACAGCTTCTTCCCCTCTGCCATCTGATTCCTAGATGAACATTGAACCCATAAACACTACCTCACTACTTCTTAATTTCTGTTTTTGCACTACTTATATTTCCAGTAATTCAGTTTTTCCCTACATGTTTCATGTACTGCTTTCTGTATTTATCATGCTACTGCTACTGCGAAGCTAACAAACTTCACAACATATACTGGTGACACTCAGCCCGATTCGGATCACTGATGGGGTGGGGTCACCAATGAACAGGATCAAAAACAGTCTACAGAGGGTTATAGACACATTCAGCTCCATCGTGGGCGCAATCCTCCCCTCCATACCAGATGGTGATGCAGCCAGTTAGAATACTCCATGGTACTTCTGTAGAGATTTGCCAGAGTCTATGGTGACACTTCAATTCTCCTCAAACTCCTAATGAAATATAACCACTGCATGCCTTCTTTGTAATTGCAAAATGGGGGCAAAAATGGTATGATACACCCATATCACCTACCCCATTCTCACAAACACAACCAGGCTGGTGTCAGATCGCGAGAGGCAATTTGTTGAATGCCTACGAGATGGAGCAGCTTGTGGTTGAGCCTACAAGGGGAAAGGCCAACTTAGATTGGGTGTTGTGTACTAACACAGATCTTATTAGAGAGTTTAATGTAAAGGAACCCACCGGAGGCAGTGATCATAATGTGACTTAATCCATACTGCAATTTGAGAGGGAGAAGCACAAGTCACATGTATCAGTATTGTAATGGAATAAAGGGAATTACAGAGGCATGAGAGAGGAGCTTGCCCAGGTGAATTGGAGGGGGATACTGACAGAGATGATGGCAAAGCAGAGATGGCTGAAGTTTCTGGGAATAGTTTACAAGGCACAAGATAGATATGTCCCACAGAAGAAGTTCTCAAATGGCAGAGGAAGGCAACCGTGGCTGACAAGGGAAGTGAAGGGCAGCATAAAAGCCAAGGAAAGGCCATATAATGTAGCAAAAGTGAGTAGGAAATTGGATGATTGGGAAGCTTTTAAAATCCAACAATAGGCAACTAAAAAAGTTTTAAGGGAAAAGAGTAAACAGGAGGGCAAACTAGCCAATGATATAAAGCAGGATACCGAAAGGTTTTCTCAGTGTATAAAGCATAAAAGGGGGGTGAGAGTTGATATTGGACCACTGGAAAATGATGCTGGTGAGGTAGTAATGGGGGACAAAGAAATGGCAGATGAACTTAATAGGTACTTTACTACAGTCTTCACTGTGGAAGACACTAGCAGTGTGCCAGAGGTCCGTGAGTTTCAGGAAGCAGGGGTGAGTGCCATTACTGTTACAATGGAAAAAGTGCTAGGCAAACTGAAAGGTCTTAAGGTGTGATAAGTCACCTGGGATAGATGGACTACATCCCAGAGTCCTGAAAGAGGTTGCTGAAGATATAACGATTGAAATGGACATGATCTTTCAAGAATCATGTGATTCTGGCATGGTCCTGGAGGACTGGGAATTGCAAATGTTGCTCTACTCTTTAAGAAGGGAGGAAGGCAAAAGAAAGTGAATTATAGGCCAGTTAGTCTAACCTCAGTGGTTGGGAAAGTCTATTATTAAGGATGATGTTTCGGGGTACTTGGGAGAATAATAATAAAATAAGTTAAAGTCAGCACAGTTTGTATAAAGGAAAATCTTGCCTGACAAATCTGTTGGAATTCTTTGAGAAAGTAACCCGCAGGGTGGACAAAGGAGAGGCAGTGGATGTCATTTACCTGGGTTTTCAAAAGGTATTTAATAAAGTCACATGAGGCTGCTTAACAAGATAAAATCCTATGGTGTTACAGGAAAGATACTGGCATGGATAGAGGAATGGCTGACAGGCAGGAGGCAGCGAGTGGGAATAAAGGGGGCCTTTCTGGTTGGCTGCCAGTGACTAGTGGTGTTCCTCAGGGGTCAGTATTGGGACCACTACTTTCCACATTATTTGTCAGTGATTTAGATCATGGAATTGATAGGTTTGTGGATGATATGAAGATAGGTAGAGGGGTAGGTGGTGCTGAGGAAGCAATGCGGTTGCAGCAGGACTGAGACAAATTAGAAGAATAGGCAAAAAAGTATCAGAAGGAATACAGTATTGGGAAATGTATGATAATACATTTTGGTAAAAGGAATAATAGTTTGGACTGTCACCTAAATGGGGAGAAAATTCAAACATCAGAAGTGCAAAGGGACTTAGGAGTCCTTGTGCAAGGCTCCCAGAAGGTTAAGTTACAGGTTGAAGAAGAAGAAGAAAGCCCTTAACTCCGAGTGGAGTCATCGGGATGCCATCATGACGCCTTTTTTTTAGCAGGCTTTCTTCTTTTTACGAGGCCCAGTTGCTAGCTCGACGCTCAACCCAGCACGGATGGAAAGCGTGCAAGGGAGCCGGCTGGATTCGAGCTCAGGAGCCTTCGCTCCGAAGTCCGGCACTGATGCCACTACGCCACCAGCCAGCTAATTGAGTTTGTGGTAAAGGAGGCAAATGCAATGTTGGCATTTATTTCAAGGGGAATAGAATATAAAAACAAGGAGATAATGCTGAGCCTTTATAAGACACTGGCTAGGCCGCACTAGAGTATTGTTGACAGTTTTGAGCACCACATGTCAGAAAGGATGTGTTGTCATTGGACAGAGTCCAGAGGAGGTTCACGATAATGATTCCGGAAATAAAAGGGTTAACACATGAGGAGCATTTGGCAGCTTTGGGCCTGTACTCACCGGAATTCAGAATAATCTGGGGGATCTCATTGAAACCCACCGAATGCTGAAAGGACTAGATAGGGTGGATGTGGAGAGGATGTTTCCTATGGTGGGGGTATCCAGAACAAGAGGGCACAGCCTCAAAATTGATGGGCAATTTTTTTTATAGAACAGGAGGAGGAGTTTTTTTAGCCAGCGTGGTAATTCTGTGGAATGCTCTACCACAGACTGCGCTGGAGGCCAAGTCAATGGGTATATTTAAAGCAGAAGTTAATAGTTTAATGATTGGTCAGGGAATCAAAGGGTATGGCGAAAGGGCAGGTGTATTGGGTTGAATGGGATCCGGGATCAGCCATTATGAAATGGTGAAGAGGGCTCGATGGGCTGAATGGCCTACTTCTGCTATGTCTCATGGTCTTATACAGGTCAGCCCTGTGTTATACTTGTTCAGATAATAGAAATTTGACCTTACACTCAAATCACTGCAAATATTTGAGATATGGGTTAAAATCAGTTCTCGTGGTATTTGCTTGAGCCCACCACAAACATTTTCTTTTCCAATTGCAGTAGTCCACTTCACTGGTTCATCGGTGAGACTGACAGCTGGGGAGATGCGTGGCCTCAGTTGTAGCTTGGACCAGGCCTCATGCTGCAGTGTTGCCTGTTGCAGCCGCCCAGGAGGGGAGGCGCCAGAGGTGGTGTGGTATCCGTGCTGGATTAGGGACACAGGCGATGTGGTATCCGTGCTGGATCGGGGGCAGAGGTAGTGTGGTGTGGTATCCGTGCTGGATTGGGGCAGAGGCGGTGTGGTGTCCGTGCTGGATTGGGGCAGAGGTAGTGTGGTGTGGTATCCGTGCTGGATTGGGGGCAGAGGTAGTGTGGTGTCCGTGCTGGATTGGGGGCAGAGGTAGTGTGGTGTGGTATCCGTGCTGGATTGGGGGCAGAGGTAGTGTGGTGTGGTATCCGTGCTGGATTGGGGCAGAGGCGGTGTGGTGTGGTATCCGTGCTGGACTGGGGGCAGAGGTAGTGTGGTGTGGTATCCGTGCTGGATTGGGGCAGAGGTAGTGTGGTGTGGTATCCGTGCTGGACTGGGGGCAGAGGTAGTGTGGTGTGGTATCCGTGCTGGATTGGGGCAGAGGCGGTGTGGTGTCCGTGCTGGATTGGGGCAGAGGCGGTGTGGTGTCCGTGCTGGATTGGGGCAGAGGTAGTGTGGTGTGGTGTCCGTGCTGGATTGGGGCAGAGGTAGTGTGGTGTGGTATCCGTGCTGGATTGGGGGCAGAGGTAGTGTGGTGTGGTATCCACGCTGGATTGGGGCAGAGGCCGGGTGGTGTGGTATCCGTGCTGGACTGGGGGCAGAGGTAGTGTGGTGTGGTATCCGTGCTGGACTGGGGGCAGAGGTAGTGTGGTGTGGTATCCGTGCTGGATTGGGGCAGAGGCCAGGTGGTGCGGTGTCCGTGCTGGATTGGGGCAGAAGCCAGGTGGTGCGGTGCCCGTGCTGGATTGGGGCAGAGGCCGGGTGGTGCGGTGTCCGTGCTGGATTGGGGCAGAGGCCGGGTGGTGTCCGTGCTGGATTGGGGGCAGAGGCGGTGTGGTGTCCGTGCTGGATTGGGGCAGAGACGGTGTGGTATCCGTGCTGGATTGGGGGCAGAGGTAGTGTGGTGTGGTATCCGTGCTGGACTGGGGGCAGAGGTAGTGTGGTGTGGTATCCGTGCTGGATTGGGGCAGAGGCGGTGTGGTGTCCATGCTGGATTGGGGCAGAGGCGGTGTGGTGTCCGTGCTGGATTGGGACAGAAGCCGGGTGGTGCGGTATCCGTGCTGGATTTGGGCAGAGGCGGTGTGGTGTCCGTGCTGGATTGGGGCAGAGACGGTGTGGTATCCGTGCTGGATTGGGGCAGAGGCGGTGTGGTGTCCGTGCTGGATTGGGGCAGAGGTAGTGTGGTGTGGTATCCATGCTGGATTGGGACAGAGGCCGGGTGGTGCGGTATCCGTGCTGGATTGGGGGCTGATCCCTACCTCCAGTGCTCATTCGGTGGAGTACAAGCTGGACTGTGGACATGCATGTTCATCAAGATGACACAGCCCATGTCCTAGGAATGCTGCCCATTGTAACTCAGGGGCCACCCATATTCAGCAAATGTTTATACTCCAGTTAGGTTGTCATCCTTACCCGGACTGGCTGAAGTCCCATCCGCTGCTCCAGTCTCTAGCTCTTTGCTGTGTTTCTCCTCCTCCTGCTCCTCGACCTCCTCCTTCACCTCTTTCTGATCTCCCACCTCTCTCTTTCCATCTGGCCCATCCTCATTCTCTTGGGTCTCCTGAGCCTCCTTCAGTTGCTCACTCACTGAGGGTCTCCCGGGATCTGCTGGCTCTTTCTCAGGCTCCTCCGGCGTCACGACGGGTTTGCAGACCTCTTCCTCCGGTGCAATTTTGAGCATTTCCTCGTCGGACTCCGTTTCACTCTGCGGTGCCTTCTCAATGGACTGGTGGATCTCGACGGGCTGGGGGAGTGGGCCCGCTGGCCGGGATGTTTCTATCACCTTCCTGACAGTGTCCGAACTGGTTTTCTTCCCGCTTTCAAGAACTTTCCTCCTCCGTGTGCCATCCAGGCTAACCTTTTTCAAGGAGATCTTCTTCTTCTTGGTCTTGTCACACTTGGTTTTCTCAGGGCTACTGAACAGGGCGCTGGCGAAACTGGGCCGATCCTGTAAAAAGCTGTCCGATCTCCCCCGCTTTGCCCCCTCTTTAACCCCTGTGCATTTTATCTTCTTGCCACAGTGCAGGATGTGTGAGTCAGAGGACCTTGAGGATTCCCAGCTGTCGCTGTCCAACGTGCTGCCAGTACTGTTTCGGGGACTCAGACTTGCGTGCGCCCAAGGGTCGTGCTGTGAATGGGAAGCAAAGAGAGCTCAGAAAGGGAAGTAGGATGCTTTGCACTTAACTGTAACTCAAAGGTGAAAGTAAATTTATTATCCAAGTTATCCAAGGCTTTGGAGAGGGCGGTTTACCAGGATACACCCTCTGGATTAGAGGGCACGAGCTACAATGAAATACAACAGAATCTACGAAAAGCTTTACATAAAAAAAGACTAATAAACAACCAACGTGTCAGCGTGTGGTCGGAACACAACAGGAGATGTACATCATAAGTAGTACTTAACAAAGACGTCCAGGTTAGGGTTAGTAAGCTGTGAGCATGCTATGTTGGCACAAGGCATGGCGCCACTTGTGGGCTGCCCCCAGCACATCCTTGGACTGTGTTGGTTGTTGATTCAAACAACTCATTTCCCTGTATGTTTCGATATACAAGTCATAAGTGTTAGTAAATTTACTATCAAGTATACGTCACCATATACAACCATGAGCTCTGTCTTCCTGGAGACAAATAAAGCTAGTCTTAAATGTTGAAGTCTAACATGCCAGCAACATCCTTGTAAATGTTCTCCGCATTCTCTCAATCCTACTGATCCCTCTTGTACGCAAGTGACCAGAACAATGCACAATACTCCAAAATACTAAACATGAGGAAATCTGCAGATGCTGGACTTTCAAGCAACACACATAAAAGTTGCTGGTGAATGCAGCAGGCCAGGCAGCATCGCTAGGGAGAGGTACAGTCGACGTTTCGGGCCAAGACCCTTCGTCAGGACTAACTGAAAGAAGAGCTAGTAAGAGATTTGAAAGTGGGAGGGGGAGCGGGAGATCCAAAATGATAGACGACAGGAGCGGGAGGGATGGAGCCAAGAGCTGGACAGTTGATTGGCAAAATCTCTTACGAGCTGTTCTTTCAGTTAGTCCTGACGAAGGGTCTCAGCCCGAAACGTCGACTATACCTCTTCCTAGAGATGCTGCCTGGCCTGCTGCGTTCACCAGCAACTTTTATGTGTGTTACTCCAAAATAGTCCTCACCAACATCTTACACCACTTAAACATATCATCCAAACTCTACATTCAATACTTTTATTTATAGAGGCCAATGTTCCAAAAGCTCTCTGTACAACCCTATCACTCATGACGCCACTTTTAAGGAATTATTCCCAGATCCTTCTGTTCTGCCATACTCACCAGTGCCCTACCGCTCATCCTAAAAAATATAACCTGGCTGGCCCTCCCAAAGTGCAACACCGCACACTGGCTTCAATTCCATATGCCATCTTTCAGCCCATTTCACCAGCGGGTCCAGATCCTGCTGCAAGCTTTGAGAGTTTATGTTGCTATCCACTCCACCCCAACCTTGGTGTCATCCACAGATTTGCTGTTCCCGTTTACAGCATCGTTGATCCTAAACAAACAACAATGGACCCAGCACCAATCCCGGCGGCACTGCATTAGTCACAAGCATTCAGTCAGAGAGGCAAACAACTGCCACCACTCCCTGGCTTCTCCCATCTCAGGGATTAAAATCGAAATCGATTCGACTTTCCCATATAACTCAGGTCCTCAAGTCCTGGTATCAGCCTTGTAAATTTTCTCTGCATTCTTTCAAACTTATTTACAATCTTTGCTGCAGGAAGGTGACCAGAAGTGCCTTCTGCACTCTCTCCGATGTCGCAATCGCAGAGCTCAAGGTGAATCCAATCCTTCAGCTGGCCCAAGCAACCGAACTATCGAACTTTAATAAGATTTATCAAGAGTTCTTGTTAAAAGCATCCACAGAACATGGAAACTACATCACTGTACAGCTGCTTCGGCACACAGTGTCACCTCGACCTCGAAACATTCTCTGAAGTTCATCCTCTGGGCGACAAGGTGCAAATACGTCTATACCAGAGGAGGTCGGAGGGGACGGGGAGGGGACGTGTCTCTACCAGAGGAGGTGTGAGGGGACCAGGTGGAGACGTGTCTCTACCAGAGGAGTTGTGAGGGGACCAGGTGGAGACGTGTCTCCACCAGAGGAGGTGTGAGGGGAAGGGGTGGAGACGAGTCTCTACCAGAGGAGGTGTGAGGGGACGGGGTGGAGACGTGTCTGCCAGAGGAGGTGTGAGGGGACGGGGTGGAGACGTGTCTCTACCAGAGGAGGTGTGAGGGGACGGGGTGGAGACGTGTCTCTACCAGAGGAGGTGTGAGGGGACGGGGTGGAGACGTGTCTCTACCAGAGGAGGTGTGAGGGGACGGGGTGGAGACGAGTCTCTACCAGAGGAGGTGTGAGGGGACAGGATGGAGACGTGTCTCTACCAGAGGAGGTGTGAGGGGACAGGATGGAGACGTGTCTCTACCAGAGGACCAGAGGAGGTGTGAGGGGACGGGGTGGAGACGTATCTCTACCAGAGGAGGTGTGAGGGGACGGGGTGGAGACGAGTCTCTACCAGAGGAGGTGTGAGGGGACGGGGTGGAGACGAGTCTCTACCAGAGGAGGTGTGAGGGGACGGGGTGGAGACGTATCTCTACCAGAGGAGGTGTGAGGGGACGGGGTGGAGACGTATCTCTACCAGAGGAGGTGTGAGGGGACAGGATGGAGACGTGTCTCTACCAGAGGAGATGTGAGGAGACCGGGTGGAGACGTATCTCTACCAGAGGAGGTGTGAGGGGACGGGGTGGAGATACGTCTCTATCAGAGGAGGTGTGAGGGGACGGGGTGGAGACGAGTCTCCACCAGAGGAGGTGTGAGGGGACGGGGTGGAGACGTATCTCTACCAGAGGAGGTGTGAGGGGACGGGGTGGAGACGTGTCTCTACCAGAGGAGGTGTGAGGGGACGGGGTGGAGACGTGTCTCTACCAGAGGAGGTGTGAGGGGACGGTGTGGAGACGTGTCTCTCCCAGAGGAGGTGTGAGGGGACGGGGTGGAGACGTGTCTCTACCAGAGGAGGTGTGAGGGGACGGGGTGGAGACGTGTCTCTACCAGAGGAGGTGTGAGGGGACGGGGTGGAGACGTGGAGACGTCTCTACCAGAGGAGGTGTGAGGGGACGGGGTGGAGACGAGTCTCTACCAGAGGAGGTGTGAGGGGACGGGGTGGAGACGTGTCTCTACCAGAGGAGGTGTGAGGGGACGGGGTGGAGACGTGTCTCTACCAGAGGAGGTGTGAGGGGACGGGGTGGAGACGTGTCTCTACCAGAGGAGGTGTGAGGGGACCGGGGTGGAGACGTGTCTCTACCAGAGGAGGTGTGAGGGGACGGTGTGGAGACGTGTCTCTACCAGTGGAGGTGTGAGGGGACGGGGTGGAGATGTTTCTCTACCGGAGGAGGTGTGAGGGGACGGTGTGGAGATACGTCTCTACCAGAGGAGGTGTGAGGGGACGGGGTGGAGACGTGTCTCTACCAGAGGAGGTGTGAGGGGACGGTGGTGGAGACGTGTCTCTACCAGAGGAGGTGTGAGGGGACGGGGTGGAGACGTGTCTCTACCAGAGGAGGTGTGAGGGGACGGGGTGGAGACGTGTCTCTACCAGAGGAGGTGTGAGGGGACGGGGTGGAGACGTGTCTCTACCAGAGGAGGTGTGAGGGGACGGGGTGGAGATACGTCTCTACCAGAGGAGGTGTGAGGGGACGGGGTGGAGACGTGTCTCTACCAGAGGAGGTGTGAGGGGACGGGGTGGAGACGTGTCTCTACCAGAGGAGGTGTGAGGAGACCGGGGTGGAGACGTGTCTCTACCAGAGGAGGTGTGAGGGGACGGGGTGGAGACTTGTCTCTACCAGAGGAGGTGTGAGGGGACGGGGTGGAGACGTCTTACCAGAGGAGGTGTGAGGGGACGGGGTGGAGACGTGTCTCTACCAGAGGAGGTGTGAGGGGACGGGGTGGAGATACGCTCTACCAGAGGAGGTGTGAGGGGACGGGGTGGAGACGTGTTTCTACCAGAGGAGGTGTGAGGGGACGGGGTGGAGACGAGACTCTCTACCAGAGGAGGTGTGAGGGGACGGGGTGGAGACGAGTCTCTACCAGAGGAGGTGTGAGGGGACGGGGTGGAGACGAGTCTCTACCAGAGGAGGTGTGAGGGGACGGGGTGGAGATACGTCTCCACCAGAGGAGGTGTGAGGGGACGGGGTGGAGACGTGTCTGCCAGAGGAGGTGTGAGGAGACCGGGGTGGAGACGTGTCTCTACCAGAGGAGGTGTGAGGGGACGGGGTGGAGACTTGTCTCTACCAGAGGAGGTGTGAGGGGACGGGGTGGAGACTTGTCTCTACCAGAGGAGGTGTGAGGTGACGGGGTGGAGACGTGTCTCTACCAGAGGAGGTGTGAGGGGACAGGGTGGGGATATGTCTCTACCAGAGGAGGTGTAGGGTGACAGGGAGGAGATGTGTCTCTACCAGTGGAGGTGTGAGGGGACGGGGTGGAGATGTGTCTCTACCGGAGGAGGTGTGAGGGGACGGTGTGGAGATACGTCTCTACCAGAGGAGGTGTGAGGGGACGGGGTGGAGACGTGTCTCTACCAGAGGAGGTGTGAGGGGACGGGGTGGAGACGTGTTTCTACCAGAGGAGGTGTGAGGGGACGGGGTGGAGACGAGTCTCTACCAGAGGAGGTGTGAGGGGACGGGGTGGAGACGTGTCTCTACCAGAGGAGGTGTGAGGGGACGGGGTGGAGACGTGTCTCTACCAGAGGAGGTGTGAGGGGACGGGGTGGAGACGAGTCTCTACCAGAGGAGGTGTGAGGGGACGGGGTGGAGACGAGTCTCTACCAGAGGAGGTGTGAGGGGACGGGGTGGAGACGTGTCTCTACCAGAGGAGGTGTGAGGGGACGGGGTGGAGACGTGTCTCTACCAGAGGAGGTGTGAGGGGACGGGGTGGAGACGTGTCTCTACCAGAGGAGGTGTGAGGGGACAGGATGGAGACGTGTCTCTACCAGAGGAGATGTGAGGAGACCGGGTGGAGACGTATCTCTACCAGAGGAGGTGTGAGGGGACGGGGTGGAGATACGTCTCTATCAGAGGAGGTGTGAGGGGACGGGGTGGAGACGTGTCTCTACCAGAGGAGGTGTGAGGGGACGGGGTGGAGACGTGTCTCTACCAGAGGAGGTGTGAGGGGACGGGGTGGAGACGTGTCTCTACCAGAGGAGGTGTGAGGGGACGGGGTGGAGATACGTCTCCACCAGAGGAGGTGTGAGGGGACGGGGTGGAGACGTGTCTCTACCAGAGGAGGTGTGAGGGGACGGGGTGGAGACGTGTCTCTACCAGAGGAGGTGTGAGGGGACGGGGTGGAGACGTGTCTCTACCAGAGGAGGTGTGAGGGGACGGTGTGGAGACGTGTCTCTACCAGAGGAGGTGTGAGGGGACGGTGTGGAGACGTGTCTCTACCAGAGGAGGTGTGAGGGGACGGGGTGGAGACGTGTCTCTACCAGAGGAGGTGTGAGGAGGAGACGTGTCTCTACCAGAGGAGGTGTGAGGGACGTGGAGATTCTACCAGAGGAGGTGTGAGGGACGGTGGAGACTGTCTCTACCAGAGGAGGTGTGAGGGAGACGTCGAGGAGGTGGAGACGTGTCTCTACCAGAGGAGGTGTGAGGGGACGGGGTGGAGATACGTCTCTACCAGAGGAGGTGTGAGGGGACGGGGTGGAGACGTGTCTCTCCCAGAGGAGGTGTGAGGGGACGGGGTGGAGAGAGTGTGAGGAGGACGTGTCTCTACCAGAGGAGGTGTGAGGGGACGGGGTGGAGATACGTCTCTACAGAGGAGGTGTGAGGGGACGGGGTGGAGACGTGTCTCTACCAGAGGAGGTGTGAGGGGACGGGGTGGAGACGTGTCTCTACCAGAGGAGGTGTGAGGGGACGGGGTGGAGATACGTCTCTACCAGAGGAGGTGTGAGGGGACGGGGTGGAGACGTGTCTCTACCAGAGGAGGTGTGAGGGGACGGGGTGTGAGACAGGGTGGAGACGTGTCTCTACCAGAGGAGGTGTGAGGGGACGGGGTGGAGACGTGTCTCTACCAGAGGAGGTGTGAGGGGACGGGGTGGAGACGTGTCTCTACCAGAGGAGGTGTGAGGGGACGGGGTGGAGACGTGTCTCTACCAGAGGAGGTGTGAGGGGACGGGGTGGAGACGTGTCTCTACCAGAGGAGGTGTGAGGGGACGGGGTGGAGACGTGTCTCTACCAGAGGAGGTGTGAGGGGACGGGGTGGAGATACGTCTCTACCAGAGGAGGTGTGAGGGGACGGGGAGGAGACGTGTCTCTACCAGAGGAGGTGTGAGGCGACGGGGTGGAGATACGTCTCTACCAGAGGAGGTGTGAGGGGACGGGGTGGAGACGTGTCTCTACCAGAGGAGATGTGAGGGGACGGGGTGGAGATACGTCTCTACCAGAGG